>NC_134837.1:28999864-29299864 GCF_004210375.1 Tachypleus tridentatus | reverse complement strand
AGTCAATAGTTATACAAAAATTAAAAAATTACGATAATTGTTTTCGTAAATAAAATTCACTCTTAGTGGTATGTTTGTGGACTTGTACTGCTGGAAAGCGGGTTTCGATACCCTTGGCGAGCAAAGCACAGATAGCCCTTTGTGTAGCTTTGGGCTTAATAATAAAGAAACAAAATAAAACTCAATAAAAAATCTGAACTTGACTATGCATGGCTAACGTTTTTTGAAGCCAGGTAGATTTGATCATCTGATTGGAATACAGTAATCCAGGATATGTGGTTATGAAGAATATTGTAAAGATAATTAAGTTTAACTTAGCAGAAGTAGTTCTGAAACAAAATAAAACTCAATAAAAAATCTGAACTTGACTATGCATGGCTAACGTTTTTTGAAGCCAGGTAGATTTGATCATCTGATTGGAATACAGTAGTCCAGGATATGTGGTTATGAAGAATATTGTAAAGATAATTAAATTTAACTTAGCAGAAGTAGTTCTGAACCAAACTAAACAAAACAGATAAAAAAAACAACAGCTGTATGAAGCTTCATCGTCACTGTGACTCAGACAGTAATGACGTCATTTATATAATAACCGAAATAACAATCGGTGACGAGATGGCGGTGCAAATATTTCATATTATAAATACGAGGGAGGGGGGGGTTTAAGAGTTTATCTTCATGTAGATGACACAGCTAACCTATTCACGGAAAAGTAAACACACAAACGTTGTGACAACGTGTCGAAATTCGCATATCTTACGATTATATATTTACTACTATTATTTGTATGTTCCATCCAAGTTTTTACAGCAATAAGAAGAAAAGTATTGAAGGCTATGGTAGTTAATCTTATGCAATAAGTAACGAATGTTTGTTTTGAATTTCGCGCAAAGCTACACAAGAGATATTTGCGTTAGTTGTCCCTAATTTAGCAGAGTAAGAAAAGAGGTAAGGCTGTTAGTCATTACCACTCAGTGCCAACTGTTGGGCTACTTTTTTTACCAACGAATAGTGGAATTGACCGTAATATTAATACGCCCCCACCGCTGGGGTCGAACACGCGACCTTCGGATTAGGAGTCGAACGCCTTAACACGCTTAGCTATGCCGGGCCTCAAAAAGAGAGAAAGAGGACATGTTTAGATAGTACTTAACCTTTCCAGGTCGCGTAAAACATCACCAAACACTCATTAAATTCCCGACATAGACGAAACCTTTCACTTAATACTGTTGCTCTACAACACTAAAATCAGCTAATCATCACCACCCACCGCCAGCTCTGGGGCTACTTTTTTACCAGCGAATAGAGGGATTGACTGTAACATTATAACGCCCTCACGGCCGAAAGGGCGAACATGTTTGGTGTGACGGGGATTTGAACCCGCGACCCTCGGATTACGAGTCCAGTGCCTTAACCACCTGGCTATGTAACGAATGTAAACATGGAATAGTCTCGGATTTTCCAAGTCAAAAAATGACAAAGTTATATAAAATAAGAACAAACAAACATGCATTCATTGAGATAATGTTGAACAGTTGTGACAGTTATTTCTACGCCGTAAATGTTTCGACAATCGTATTTTTCTTTGTTACTACGTGATTCTAGGAGAAGTTTCCACGAGACTTGGAAATTTTTTGTTTATGTCGACAAAGGAAGACATAAAAACATGTTGCAAAAATTAGGTTAAACAGGTATTGCAGTTCGCCATAGCATGTCCCCCGCTGAGGCAGCGGCAAGTTCATGGATTTGTAACGGAGAAATCAAGAGTTTGATTCACCTTGATGGACATTGCAGATAGTGGCGATGTGGCTTTGTTGTTAGGAAAACACACACACACTCGCTAAAATGTATTATCAGTTGAAATATAATACCTATTACGTAGTTATAAAAAATTCTTTAACATAAAATAATGTATATTAGAGAAGGATGGTGGAGCTTATAAAGAAATAGATAAAAATAAAAGTATATTATAGAATAAGGGGAGTTGCAGAGACGATTGTAAAAATACATAGTATAGAAAGTAACGTTTTTGTTTGTATTACGAATAGGGCATGTTGAACTGACAAATTAGGTGGAAGGTGGCTAGTCAACAGCACCCACCACCAAACCTGTAGCTACTTTTAGTTTGTTCGTATATTAAGAAAAAATCGAAATTATTTTCAAATAAATGAGAGGCGTTTTAAAGGAAAACAAAACATTACCTATGTCTTTATTAAAATATCTCGCGCTGTTATCCTATTCACTATGTTTGTTTGTGTGAATTATACAGCGTGAGACTAAGAGGAAAGGTCAGAGGTAGGTGTGTTTTATAATTTGTCAATACTGCGCAGGGAATTAAAGTGAATATACAGTACTCTCACTGGTTAGGGGATACCAATATATAGCACTGTCACTGGTTAGGAGATACCAATCTGCGTATTGTTTTTTGAATTTCGCGCAAAGCTACACGAGGGCTATCTGCGCCAGCCGTCCCTAATTTAGCAGTGTAAGACTAGAGAGAAGGCAGCTAGTTATCACCACCCACCACCAGCTCTTGGGCTACTTTTTACCAACGAATAGTGGGATTCACCAAACATTATAACGCCCCTAATGCTAAAAGGGCGAGCATATTTGGTATGACGGGAATTCGAACCCACGACCCTAATATTACGAGTCGAGTGCCTTAACCACCTGGCCATGCCGGGCCTCGGAGCTGTTTAACAAATTTTCATTGACCACAAGGCGTTATTGGGGATTGTTATGAAAGCTTTGTGTTTTGTGATTTCTGGTTCTTCAAGGAATATTAAATCCTCGATAGAACACGAAACAAGCCGCTATCGCTTTTGTTTAATAAGTGACGCTTGTTTAATATTACTTTTATTAACAGTATTGATTATGATATTTTATATATTTTATTTTTAATCTCATGTTTTTTTTTTATTATAACTACTATTTTGCACCTTTAGCTTAGCACATTGGTTTAGAATTAACATAAATCTCCTTAACAGGCCATAACTTTCGAGACATTATTGGGATTACTGCCGAAAATGTCATTAACAGCGAAGATACTCAGCTAACAAAATAATACATTGTAATATTTATAAGCAAAAACGTAACAACAGTACATTCAATAGATATGCTAGTTGCTTAGTTAATTTTTTATCTTTATTACAATTAATGATTTGATAAAAATACAAAATATTCATCAATTACATATGAGAATATATTTTATAATTGAGACATCAAGGCTTCATCATAATGTATAATTTTATCAGCTGATTTTAACATAACATGATATTTAGGTTACATTTACATTGTATTTGCTTCTCTTTTTTTTTCATCAACTTTCCTAAAATATTACTACGCCGGTGTGACAGCGGCAAGTTTTTCGACTTACAATGCTCAAATCAGCGGTTCAGTTCCCTCCCGTGGACACATCAGATAGCCCGATGTGGCTTTGTTATAAGAAAACACATACACCTGAAACATTAGGTTTTGTTTGTTTGTTTTTGAATTTCGCGCAAAGCTACACGAGGGCTATCTGCGCTAGCCGTCCCTAATTTTGCAGTGTAAGACTAGAGGGAGGGCAGCTAGTTACCACCACCCACTCTTGGGCTACTCTTTTACCAACGGATAGTGGGATTGACCGTCACATTATAACGCCCCCACCGCTGAAAGGGCGAGCATGTTTAGTGCGACGGGGATTCGAACCCTAGACCCTCAGATTACGAGTAGAACGCCTTAACACTCCTGGCCATGCTGGGCCCGAAACACTAAGTTATCCAAATAAACAACCGCGCTTATTACAAAATAATATACTGTTTATCTCAATGGATGTGACTCCTTGGTTTTTTCGTTTAAAATATTTAAGGTTATTCTAACAGCAAATATTTTACCGAATAATATATTCATGGCTCGTTTACTCACTTAATAATCACTCTTAGAGCCTCTTACGTCACTCGAAACACGAAGATACTGCATAATAGTGACGTCATTAACCGAACTAGTCACAGCTGTAACATACAGAATATACGTCTATTCTCGAACAAATAAACCCATTGAATTTAATATGTTGTAATATCAGACTCTGGATTAAAACTAAAGATGGCGAAAACAATTTTGTGGGTCCATCTGTGTGTGCGTGTGTGTGTCTTGTTTTTTTGGTTACCTTTTAACTCAAAAAATAAAGTTTGTCTGTGAAACTCCAAGTGTGCCAGTGGTAAAGGTACAAAATTACAACGCTGAACTCCAAGGTTTGATGGACATACCCTATATTCCAATGGAATTTTGCTCTAAAACATACAAGGTCTGCTCCCAGTGGCACAGTGGTATGTCTGCGGACTCCCACTGCTAAAAACTGGGTTTCGATACCTGTGGAGGATAGAGCACAGATTGCCCATTGTGTAGCATTATGCTTAATTCTAACCAAACAAAGCCTTTACTCAAATTATTTATGATACTTGCTTTAACTGAGTTATTTTACCAGATATCCGAGATAAATAAAGGTCACAATACCAGGGAAGAGTTGAGGTTTATCTGCGTATCTTGTTTGGACGACGTTAAATTACAAGTAGCTACTACCTTATCATGCTGGGTCTTCTATGTTCACGAGCACTAGACGACAATCAAGCTAACTATAAATGTTTGTTTTTCACAGTTTAGTGTCAGTACTTTACATATAATACATGTACAATTAAGTTTTCCGGTTTATCTGAACTACATATTTTTTTGAGGGGGAATTCCTGCTTGAAGTTATTGTTTTGTTGAAACAGAAATATTTAGGCTTAACTCCTTTTTTCACATTGATCTTTAACTATTGTAAATAAATCTCCTTTCATGTATTACAGTCGTTTAAGTAATTAATCTTAGCTCTCTTTCCTTCCCTTGATAATTCAGTTTGAATAAAAATAAAATAACAATGTTTCACAGTTTCAAATCACGGGTCATTTATCTCAACGTGGCTGAATTATCCGCTCTTTTTTGTTGAAAATATTAAAGCTGACAAGCGTTCCTGTCTTCCAATGGGTACGCAATGAATTTATGGACTTACAATGATAAAATTTAGGGTTTAATTCCCCACAATAGACAGATTAGGTAGTACATTGTGGCTGTGCATTAAAAAAAAGATATAAGTGTTCCTGTATGCGATTCCTTCTGTTGAAAATTTAAACCTTGATATATAAATAATCCTTATTTGTTTATATAATTTTGTGAAAAAAACGTGTCTAATTTTAAACTGTTTGTAACAAGACTTAAGTTGCTTCTGAGCATGCGCACTAAATTTGCATATTTTGTAAAACAAAAAACTACCTTGTGACAAGTTTCTGAAATAATGTAGCTTAAATGCAAAATAATATAATTGGCTAGAGAAATTTTTAAATTGCCTCCGAACACATTCCATGAAAACCTTTTACTTACTGTTTCAACAAAAATAACGAGAGAGCAAAAATGCATCAAATAAAAATAATGTATTAACATATTTATAATTTTGTTCAAAAACTGAATATCTGTCATGCGTTTTGTGTGTGCGTTGAATTAACTACAGATGTTTGCAAAACCCGAATTATAGTCAGTTAAACTGTTTCTTTATTTTTCCGTAGAGTTCGCTCAAGCCAGAAGTTACAGCAGTGCTATCCTAACCAGACAGTAGACGCATTAGCGGTGCGTCTAGACTCTAGATGCTACAATGCAGATATTTTGTGTTTAACCACCAGGGGTCTGAAGCACCAACGAAACCCACTTCTATATGTACATATTTTAAAGAAAGTTATAAATACTATTCACAGAGAAAGGGAAACTTAATTTTAAAATAAATAAATAAATTCATTTAAATCATTATTATTAATATAATTGCTTTTTCGAGCATTAGAAACAGCAGTTTATTTCCGTATAATAATACGAATATAAGCTCTTCTATTTATTGAAACCGTAACAACGAAGTCTCCTTTCGTACCTGTGGAAAAATCAGAGACACACTCCAACTTTTAATTTAAACGTTATTGTTTGTTTTAATACAAGGGATGGAGGAGATAGTCCCAACAGCTTCGTTTAATATTGGTTGAGATGAAAGCTGTGTAAATATCGCTGTTCTTTTGTTATAGAAAATAATTCTGTTGCTTTAAAGGGCTAGCTTCGAAATCAAGACTTCCAATCATAGATCGAAAAATGTCGGAATAGTTGTTTCTGGAAAGAAACGCAACATTCTCTACTCTCGAACTCAGACGACTGCAGCCCATTATTCGATCGAATTACTTTTAAGAGTAGCTTCTGGCTAGACTTGCGTATGTTCCTTTATTATTCAAGCTAGCACGAAATGCAAAGTTTTTTTCTTTTTATTTTGTTTCAGGGTGAGGGTCAAATGCATACTTCGACAAAAATTGAAATCCTGATGCATAAATGTTTCTAGATACATGGTGAAAACAGGGCAATACTCCTGGACATTTTGTTCCATTTATCAAACAAATATTTACAAGATTTAGTCTTACCTTTGGAGATTTTTTCGAGAATTCTCTCTTTATCTTCATCAGAGTGGGGTTCCCCAATTACGAGTAGGAGATAACATCCACCCGGCGGTGGATGATCCACTGGGTCAGGCTCCATGGTAAGTGCGACTGGAGTCAGAAACTTCCAGTCAGTAGACTACTTACCGGTAGAATGGCCGCGCGTGCGTCGGTATAGCACAAATTGCTGCAATAGCGCTATCACGTGAACTTCTCGGCTGTGAATTCGGGTGATATCGGTTGTACTCGTGCGTGCAAAACACTATATTGGATCCTGTTGTCATGGCTACCGTCGCGATAAACGAAAGGTAGCCGTCGGATCTTGGCTGGGGATGCAGTGTGAACCGATACGATATTCACAAACCGGACTTGAATAATAACTTTATGTGCCAAACGACATTTTGGTTAATAATAAAGACGAAAACTATTGATTCGACAACAAAATTTTATTTAAATACCCATAGAACATTTCGCTGTACGCCTGCAATAAAAAGTGTATTCCGTAACGTTTGAGGATTTTGTAAATGGAAACGCTTTTCGTCTTTTGAAGTCCTGTCTTCATATTTATTATAAGACTTTGTTTTCGCTAGTATAAAATTCATTGCTAACATTTTTATATACAGTGAAACAACTGTTACATCAATTCCTGATACAGACCGGTAAGAAATGTGTTACATTAGTTCCTGATACAAACCGGTAAGAAATGTGTTGCATCAGTTCCTGATACAGACCGGTAAGAAATGTGTTACATCAGTCCCTGATACAAACCGGTAAGAAATGTGTTACATTAGTTCCTGATACAGACCGGTAAGAAATGTGTTACATCAGTTCCTGATACAGACCGGTAAGAAATGTGTTGCATCAGTTTCTGATACAGACCGGTAAGAAATTTGTTACATCAGTCCCTGATACAGACCGGTAAGAAATGTGTTACATTAGTTCCTGATACAGACCGGTAAGAAATGTGTTACATCAGTCCCTGATACAAACCGGTAAGAAATGTGTTACATTAGTTCCTGATACAGACCGGTAAGAAATGTGTTACATCAGTTCCTGATACAGACCGGTAAGAAATGTGTTGCATCAGTTTCTGATACAGACCGGTAAGAAATGTGTTACATCAGTCTCTGATACAGACCGGTAAGAAATGTGTTACATTAGTTCCTGATACAGACCGGTAAGAAATGTGTTACATCAGTTCCTGATACAGACCGGTAAGAAATGTGTTACATCAGTCCCTGATACAGTTTGTTTTTTTGTTTTTTTTGTTTGTTTGGAAATTTCGCACAAAGCTACTCGAGGGCTATCTGTGCTAGCCGTCCCTAATTTAGCAGTGTAAGACTAGAGGGAAGGCAGCTAGTCATCACCACCCACCGCCAACTCTTGGGCTACTCTTTACCAACGAATAGTGGGATTGACCGTCACATTATACACCCCCACGGCTGGGAAGGCGAGCATGTTTAGCGCGACGCGGGCGCGAACCCGCGACCCTCGGATTACGAGTCGCACGCCTTACGCGCTAGGCCACCCTGATACAGACCGGTAAGAAATGTGTTACATCAGTTCCTGATACAGACCGGTAAGAAATGTGTTACATCAGTCCCTAATACAGACCGGTAAGAAATGTGTTACATCAGTTTCTGATACAGACCGGTAAGAAATGTGTTACATCAGTTCCTGATACAGACCGGTAAGAAATGTGTTACATCAGTCCCTGATGAACACCAATAAGAAACGTGTTATAACAGCTCCTGATAGAGGCAACTAAGAAACGTGTTACATCAATCTCTGATAGAAACCAGAAAAAAAACTGTTAGAACAGTCCCTGATAGAAACCAGTAAGAAATGTGTTGCAACAGTGCATGATAAAAGCCGGTAAGAAACGTGTTACATCAATCCCTAAAACAAGCCTTAATAGTAAATAACGGACTGTAGACAGTAGTACTGCAACAAGAAAATGTTCGACAGCACTGTGTGTTGAAGTTATGGAGATATATTTGGTCATAAGAATGTTTTATGTCTTTCTTATGCGGTTTACGAGCACGAGCAACTTCAAAAATACTACGAAAAACAAAAACAGTCTCGAACAGCTGCCCCGCACGCCTCCTACAGTTTTTATTTTTCATATTTTTCACATTTCTAAAGAGAAACTTATACTTCTTTTTTTTTTATCGGAGTAATAAAGAAATTCCTCTAGTAAACAGGAATTATAGTAATTTCATTCGTATTTTTTCAGTCTGTAATGAGTCCAAGCGGTGTACCATACGGGTTTCGTATTCAGATCGCAACTCTCTAGTTTGGTTTGTTTTGAATTTTGCGCAAAGCTACACGAGGGCTATCTGCGCCAGCCGTCCCTAATTTAGCAGTGTAAAACTAGAGAGAAGGCAGCTAGTCATCACCACCCACCGCCAACTCTTGGGCTACCATTTTACCAACGAATAGTGGAATTGAGCGCAACATTATAACTCCCCCAATGCTGAAAGGCTGAGTATGTTTGGTACGACGGGGATTCGAACCCGCGACCATCGGGTTACAACTCTTTAGTGTTTCTGATTATACACAGTTTGTGGTGTTCTGGATATTCAGTTAGTTTCGCACTTTGTCATGGTAACATCAACGCAACAAAAGTACTTACTAATCTTCCTTTACAGTAAGAGTTCTGAGATTCTATAACTGAACACTTAAATTGCAGGGTTTCCTTCAGCTTTCGAGAAGTCACAATCATTTGTATAATCTGTCTTTACAGATCTGTGAGTTGACGGAGCTAATTTTTGAAGGAAACCTGTGGTGATCATTTGTGTACACGACTCGTATCTTCTAAAATACAAACTTTCAGTAAGCTGTTAACTGAAAATTCTATAATTATTTAATTATTTTGGAAGAAACGTAGAAAATTTTAAAATACTATTCTTTGTCGTGAAGTTCGAGAGTGTTTATTAAATTTTATAAAATGAAAAAAAAAGTTCTGCATAACATGTGTGTGTGTTTTTTTTCTTATAGCAAAGCGACATCGGGCTATGCGCTGAGCCCACCAACGAAGAGTGGGATTGACCGTAACATTATAACGCCCCCACAGCTGAAAGGGCGAGCATGTTTGGCGCGAAGGGGATGCAAACCTGTGACCCTCAGATTACGAGTCGCACGCCTTAACACGCTTGGGCATGCCGGGCCTCAGCTAGATTTAGAGCGCTCCAAAGTTATAACTTAAGAAAACTTTTAAACATTGTGTATCTATGAGTGAGTAAAATATGTATTATTTACATAATATATAATAAATAGAAAGTTAACTGACGTGACAACATGGACTTCTCAAAACTGAATTTATTACATTAAGTTCTACACTTGTCGTTGCAGGAACTAAGTATATTACAACAGCGTTAAATTAAACAGAAACCTATGTAAATATAATAGTACTGTGTGTTGTATGTTCATGTAACTACTTCACATCACAACAATCTATATAACAGTACTGTCTGTTGGATATCCGTGTAACCACTTAGCAGGGTGTAGACGGATCTTCATCAAATTTGTTATGGTAGTTTACTGGATCCATGAGGAGATAGATACATACAAGTTTTTAGTTTTAAATTTTGTGTCTTGTGGTTTTCATGGGCGTTTTTTTTTTCAGCTGCTTCACCTCCTGTAGATATATCTTCACCAAATTTGGTGTAGTGATTTATTATGTCCATGTGGAGATACATACAAATTTGTGGTTTCATATTTTGTGTTTTTCCGTTTTTATGGCTGTTTTGCGTTTTTTACATGGAAGCAACTGTTCATGTAATTTCATTCATCCTGAATTTGTATAACTTCAGTCCAGTGGACGGACACTCCAGCTAGTTGTGAAATATAACACCAAACTTTGACACGCACTATCTAAACAGTGTTAAATATTAGTAGATTTTGTGTTTTTATAAGCCAAACTAATAATATATCATTTCATAAAATTACAAACACGTTTGCCTCTAAAAAGTCTAAAAGCTAAAATATTCTTGGGATGTTATAAAACTACACTGTTTATCATGAGAAAAACTAAAGCTGCAAAACTTGAAATTTCTATTTAGTTCTCATAATATTATGCGTTATTTTTATATTATAAAAACAGAGAGTCAGCGGTAATTTTTTAGATGTTTAATGCTAAAATCCGGGATTGATTTCCTACAGTGTCCAGAGCACAAGTTGCAGGGACAGCAGTAAGTCTAAGGATTTACAACGCTAAAATCAGGGGTTCGATTCCATAAAGCTAAACAACAAGCTATCTGTGTTGTGCACACCGAGAGCATCGAAACTCGATTTCTAGCGCTACAGGCTTTCAGACTTACCGATGAACATGGGACGGAAGCATAAAACAGAGACAGTTCATAATGTATACATTTCCTAAATAAATATCATATAATGACGTCTATGTAACATCAAAATAAATTTGATATATTAATGTCTGTGTAATACCAAAATAAATTTTATGTAATTGATATCTGTGTATGTTTTTGTTTTTTGAATTTCGCACAAAACTACTCGAGGGCTATCTGTGCTAGCCGTCCCTAATTTATCAGTGTAAGACTAGAGGGAAGGCAGCTAGTCATCACCACCCTCCGCCAACTCTCGGGCCACTCTTTTACCAACGAATAGTGGGATTGACCGAAACTTTATAACGCCCTCACGGCTGAAAAGGCGAGCATGTTTGGCGCGATGGGGATGCGAACCCGCGACCCTCAAATTACGAGTCGCACGCCTTAACACACTTGGCCATATATCTGTGTAACACCAAAATAAATTTCATGTACTAATGTCTGTGTAAGACCAAATTAAAATACACATATTGATGTCATAGTAAATGTATAAACCACAAGTCTTCCCATGCAGAACACAACAAAAAAGGACGAAAATTCGCAAAAAACATAGAGTTTGTTCTGATACTTACAATACTGTCAAACTAAGATTAAAGTCATAAGACGAACTCTAACACAACTGAGACATATTGATGAAGCAGAACACACCTTAGCTGAAAACGTCAATAAATCGGGAGTGACAGACCGAAATTAGTAAGATCAAGTCACTGGATAATTCATTAAGTCAAAGTATGAAATAGTTGTTTGTGTATAGGAATCGAACACTAGTTACAGTTTCTCGTGATGGTTGGTTCTTGTAAGTGCTGGTACTACGATGGCATTACCATTACTTACACTTGAACACAGTTTTATTGTTTACTGCTAATGACTCCTGCATAACTTACTAGTACAAAATATATTGTCGTAAATACGTAATTAGTAATAATTCCAAGCTTTTAGGGGAACAAACTAAATTATTACTCTTATAAACATCTTTTACACCCAACATTCTCTTACTGAAAAAAAAAAAGAGAAAACCGAATTGCAAGAACTTGGAAAGGTCGTTAAACCAGTAGTATTACATAATCTGACCATGACACTCGAAAAGTGCGACCTGCTAGTTTATATATCTAAATAACATCCATGACAACTCTGGTTCATGTATCTAAATAACCGCAATTCATCACAATCCTTGTTTGTACATCTAAATAACCAACACCCACCACAGACAGCCCTGGTTCGTGTATCTAAATAATTAACGTACATCACAACCCTGGTTCATGTATCTAAATAACCGCAATTCATCACAATCCTTGTTTGTACATCTAAATAACCAACACCCACCACAGACAGCCCTGGTTCGTGTATCTAAATAATTAACGTACATCACAACCCTGGTTCATGTATCTAAATAACCGCAATTCATCACAATCCTTGTTTGTACATCTAAATAACCAACACCCACCACAGACAGCCCTGGTTCGTGTATCTAAATAATTAACGTACATCACAACCCTGGTTCATGTATCTAAGTAGCAAATATCCAAACAACCTTGATATCCATCAGTACTGCTCACTGTGGAAGTAAACAACTAAACGTTTTACATCGGTATTGGTTATATGTTTTTTGTTTTTTGTTTGTTGTTTTTTGGAATTTCGCACAAAGCTACTCGAGGGCTATCTGTGCTAGCCGTCCCTAATTTAGCAGTGTAAGACTAGAGGGAAGGCAGCTAGTCATCACCACCCACCGCCAACTCTTGGGCTACTCTTTTACCAACGAATAGTGGGATTGACCGTCACATTATACGCCCCCACGGCTTGGAGGGCGAGCATGTTTAGCGCGACTCGGGCGCGAACCCGCGACCCTCGGATTACGAGTCGCACGCCTTACGCGCTTGGCCATGCCAGGCCGTATTGGTTATAAATACTGTAATTACTTACAACATTTATTTTGCCATATTTAAGTAAAATATAAATAATTTAAATTTTTGAGTTAACAGATTTAAACGAAGTACATACGACAGGCGTCTGATGACGAGAAATCCACTTTTTTTAAAAATAAAGTTTGGAGAATTGGTAGTGAAATGATCTTCTTTTACAAATGTACAACGTTCTGACAACTTTATGTCATCACCAGGTGCTAACTTTATCGAAACGTTGTAGACTTCTAGCAACGTTTCTTTCACTATCCATTCAAGCCGTCTCCAAACTTTATGTAGCAGATATCTTGGGGAAAGACTTCAAGTTACCACGAGAAGTCTTCAAAACTAACTAGAATCGTAAGAACTTTAAAAATAGAATTTCTCCAGACCAATTATAAACAAGAAACGGGAGGTACGGAAGTTCCTTCACTTCCGGTTAGTAATCAAAAACAGCCAAGTTCTCCGCTTACTCTTTCCAGCGTTCCATGACTAGGTGAGACTTGATGGACGAGAAGGGAATATATGTTTCAAAACAATTCGAACTCTCTGGAACACGCTGACTCATGTAAAAAAGAAAGAAAAGAAGGAACAGGGTCAGCTTGGTGCTGTGATAGTCATCACTGATGCCCTGCTTTTGTGAGGTGTGGTGTCCTGGTGAAATAAGATCAGTACACGTAACGATGGAAAAAACAAAACCAAAAACATCCACATAACTGAGCAATACGTAGTAATCGCATCGCGTGGGCATTCATTCCCATCAATTTGAACAACAGTGCCAATAAATGGAATACGTTTGGATTAACGAGTGGTCAACGCACGTAAAAATTAAACAAGGGTCATGATAGAACTGGACTCCAATGACGTAAAGACTCCATCATTAGAAATCCTTATAGCGAATAAACTTTCTGTTTTATTCATTGGTAATTTTTATTTCCGGAAAAATTGCGCTATTCTCAACTTTAGTAACACGTACGGTTGTGTTAAATGCTGTCACTTAATGTTTTAGAGTATTGTTCTAATACGTGATTGTGTTATTTATTAGTTAAGTTCTAACACTCTTAGTCTATTGATTGTCAGTTGACGTTTCAACTGACGCAACTAAAGACGACTGTTGAAATCGTGACCAAAATCTAGTGAATGGATTGAAAATAACGGTTTACTTCTTTGTATCAGAATTCCTCGTAAAGCTGCGAAAGAGATATCAGCTCATAGCCATTCCTAATTTTAAGCTAGTAGAGAAGATGGAAGAAGACTAGTTAAAAGCATCCACCGCCAACTCTTGGGACACTCTTGTCTGACCAAATAGTGAGATTTGATTCCCATAGGCTCGAAGTGTGAAGCGCGAGTTTGCAGCAATGGATTGCGAACCATGAACCGTATGATTCACAATCTAGTCATGGTGACCACACCCACTCAAGAGCAAAGAACACAAAAACCTTCCTGTAACATATTAATATACTGCCTGAAGCCACGTTTTGTAATATTGACATAGTTTATATCTTTACAGTACCATTCAAAAATGTTCTTTAATCAACTTATATAGTTTTTCATCTATTGTTTGTTTACTAAGTTTCACGCAAAGCTATACAAGGGCTAATCGTCCCTAATTTTCAGTGAAAGACTAGAGGGAAGACAGCTAGTCATCACCACCCACTGCTGATTCTTGGGCAACTCTTTTACCAAAGAATAGTGGGATTGAGCACAATTATAACGCCCCCACGTGTGAAAGGACGAGAACATTTGGTGAGACGGAGATTCTAACCCTTTATTACATTTATTACACTGTATTGACTAAATGTTTTTGCCCGAATTTTATCTTTGTCCCCTTATTACCACTCTCCTCCACAGCTCAATGGTAAATCTGGAGGCGTATAACCCTAAAACCCAGTTTTTGATACTCGTGGTGAACACAGTACAGCTAGCCCATCGAGTATTTTGTGCTTCTGAACAACAAAAAATGTTAGTTAAGTATACATATATTTATCGTTGTGAATAACATTTGGCCTGGCCAAGCGTGTTAAGGCGTGCGACTCATAATCTGAGGGTCGCGGGTTCGCATCCCCATCGCGCCAAACATGCTCGCCCTTTCAGCCGTGAGGGTGTTATAATGTGACGGTCAATCCTACTATTCGTTGGTAAAAGAGTAGACCAAGAGTTGGCGGTAGGTGGTGATGACTAGCTGCCTTCCCTCTAGTCTTACACTGCTAAATTAGGGACGGCTAGCACAGATAGCCCTCGAGTAGCTTTGTGCGAAATTCAAAACAAACAAACTGAATCTAGCTGAGATCGTAAAAAAATTATATTTATTTTGTTTCACACGTGACAGGTATTTAGTTTTGAAAAGATCGTTGGATCAGAAAGAAATTAACGAACTTTTCGAATTTTTAAAATTAATTTTCATTACGTGAAGTCTTCAAGAGGTTGATAATAATAATTGTAAACAGATTAGTACTGTAAACAGTGAACAGGCAGTACACAGAAGAGGCACTGTGAAGCAACGGATAGTGTTCCAGTGGAACTCGAGGGGTGGCGTCCTAACTGTTGGTGAAAATTATCGTCAAAACTCCAAGAAACGACCCCATTTTTTAGGAGCACAGAATGACTGGGATCCATGTCACTCAGCCTGAGGTGTTAGTTACCTTTTGTAGCTTGACCGATGAAGAAACGAACTGTTTCGTGGAATAGCTGTCTTATTTGACCTTGTGTATGACAGTAGAGGGAATAAGTTTATAACTGTGGTATGCATTTAGATGCCTGTTTTCTTGTTGGTAAACTGCAAAGCAAATTAGCTTTGTAACTGTTATTTTGGCACTTTTCAAGAAATTCATTCTGAACAGTTAGGAGATTTGTTACAGTCCTGAAGGGTCCCCCACCGGTACAGCGATAAGTCTATGAATTTACAGTGCTAAAATCAGGGGTTCGATTCTCCTCGGTGGTCACAGCAGATAACCTGATGTGGCTTTGATATAAGAAACACACACACAATCCTGAGGAAGCCAAGACTTGAGGAAGATGTTATCTCTGTGTTATATTCTTTTATCCATCTGTTCTACTGATTCTATGAATTAAATTTACTCACTGATAAATACATTTCCAGATACTAAAAATAAATAATATTTATTACAAATGTATTTTCTTAGCTTACCAACAATGCAACAGCCCTTCCATGAGGATGAGCAGTGGACTTCATTTTCTTTAGAAAATGAACCGTATATTTTGTTTAAGGTTTAAACACTGGGCCTTTTTTCTCCTTCAACTTGCAACAAGACACTGCATTTTTCTTTCCTCGTACTAAAGCTACGAACCTTTCACTTGCGCAGAGATCAGCTAACTGTGCTGTGTACGTAAGTGTATCTTTAAATTACGACAGGCAATAACACTGCACATATTAGAAAAACGTGTAGGCTAAAAAAAAGTCAATGAAAAAGAAGAATAAGAAACCTCATGATTGGAGCGCTTTCGAGAGATCGACTTTTATCCACGAGGTCAAAGATCACTTTAAAAGTAAATATTTTATTTTGTTAAATAAATATTTTTAGTGAAATCGTTTTTCAAGTTATAGAAGATCAGTGTAATGAAACCAAACATACTTGACATGATTGTTTAGTAGAAAATGTAACTTTTTTTAAAATCCTTGAATGACGATCGAAACTGCATATATTACATTATAGGTTTGTATACCGATCTATTTTTGGAGGTAGTGAATATAGTCGTTATTAGTTTGGTTTGTTTTTGAATTTTGTGCAAAGCTACTCGAGGGTTATCTGCGCTAGCCGTCCCTAATTTAGCAATGTGAGACTAGCGGGAAGACAACTAGTCATCACCACCCATCGCCAACTTTTGGGCTACTCTTTTACCAACGAATAATGGGATTGACCGCACATTATAACGCCCCCACGGCTGAAAGGGTGAACATGTTTGGTATGACGGGGATTCGAACTCGCGACCCTCAGATTACGAGTCGAGCGCCTTAACCACCTGGCCATGCCGGGCCGGTCGTTATTAGTGTTTGTGACATTGCGCCGAAGATGTTCTGAATTTTGTGTTCAATATTAGCCTCACAAAGCAACAACAGCCACAAAGAATGAGACGGTATTAACAATGCTCTCGTGCTCTTAAGAACAAACAGTCAATTGCGTGTTCCTATAACAATGAATTAGAAAGGTTTCTCCTGAAACGTATGCAGAGCGCGTGACAAGTAAGATAATCTTTGCTATCGACTAAGCCGTGGCTAATACGGAACTTGGAGTCTGTTGTACTTCGTCATATATATATTAACGTAAATTAATTTAGGTTTGTGAATAATGTTATGAAATTTCCTCGAATTTTATAGGCGATAACTACATTCTGCTGTAGAGGGTATGGGCAATTTCACCTCTGGTGAAAACGAAAACTTTAACATAATCTGTAGTTTCTTTTTAAACTCTGTGCAGAGCATATTTTATATAACTACATATGCTTGCTTATTTCAGGACTATAAGTTTGTTGAATTTTCTTTGTCACGTTGCAGCATACGTTTTGTTGTCGTGTTTGCACTTTATATAGTATAATTATCTAACTAGTAGCTCCCGCTAGTACAGTGGTATGTCTTCGGATTTACAACGCTAAAATCGGGGATTCGATTCCCTTGGGTGGGCTCAGGAGATAGCCCGATGTGGCTTTGCTATAAGAAAACACACACACATCTAACTAGTACTGATGATGTATTACAATCACATTCAAAACTAAGGCCCGGATAATTTTTTACTGCATATGTTATACGTGTATATGAGTATGTGCGTGTGGTGTTCGAATACATACGTTTTACACACTTTTTACAAGTGTTCGATTATCGTCAACTTTACTTACTGAACCTTCTCGTTTTAGCAGAATGTTAGTAATACACAAATTACAGGGTCAACAACTGTCTAGTTCTTGTAGCCAAGGTTTTAGAGACGAACTATAAACGTAGCTGATGTAGAAAGGACTGCGTTTCTAACAGTGTTTGTCTTTCGTGTCGGGCCCGGCATGGCCAAGCGTGTTAAAGCGTACGACTCGTAATCTAAGGGTCGCGGGTTCGCATCCCCGTCGCACCAAACATGCTCGCCCTTTCAGCCGTGGGGGCGTTATAAAGTTACGGTCAATCCCACTATTCTTTTGTAGAAGAGTAGCCCAAGAGTTGGCGGTGGGTGGTGATGACTAGCTGCCTTCCCTCAAGTCTTACACTGCTAAATTAGGGACGGCTAGCACAGATAGCCCTCGAGTAGCTTTGTGCGAAATTCAAACACAAACAAACAAACTTGTCTTTTGTGCTACTCTCATCCAGCCAGTTGCTGCCCATTTAACATTTGTACACATAACGAATGTATCTATCAGACAGGGTGCTATTGAAACACAAAAATATGTTCACTGATTATCCTGTTGTTTAACAGTTGTCAAAAGGGTCAGTTTTTCACTCTTCGTGTTTTGCTTGGATTATGCTAACTTGGGATAATATCACTCAAGCTACATTCATGGAATAGACGCCTTTAACGGATTTACTGTTATACATTTATTTTAACGTCTGTGTTTGTTCCGGTTTAATATATATTTAGAAATGCATGTAACTTATGTTGTTAAACGCGTATTGCGAAAGTCCCGCCTGTTCTTTAAATCTGTAGAAGATTCTCGATCGTAAGAATCAACAGTTTGTGTATGTAAAACACTAGTGATTGCCAGTATTGTTGCCAGGTGAATTTTAGAGAATCTCGCCTGACGAATATAAAATGTATCTATCGCAAGACGCAGAGAGACAGGTTAACAATACTATTGGTTTGCTACAGTCGGGATACTATAACTCTCAGAAGCTCGACTTGTAAACACTTATTAATAGGAAAACTACAGATATTTTGCCATGAACGTTTATAGATTTCGAACGTTATAAACTTTAGTGAATTAACTTCATACTTTAGTATTTCCACGAGGACATTAAAAATTTTCGTCGGAGGGAAAAAAACAACAACAAAAGACTTATGTGTGAAGAATAGAGCAAGCTACCATTTCAAGAAAGTGAAATTTCTCTATATCAATATAAAACTAATTGAACCTCGTGAAGAGTCGATAAAGTACTAAGTCCCAGACCGGATAGAGGACTTAACATTGTATGTTTATAAAACTCTTGTATATCAGCCATTATTTTTTATAACCGTTATTATGAATTGTATTATTCTTTGTATATTAAAATATACTTGTGTTAAGAAAGAACATTGTGTATATTAATATTGTTGGTAAATATTATAAATTTGATATATATCGACATTTAATTAACTTCTAAATTAAAATTAAAATTTCCAATTATTTGAAATAATAATACGTGACGTACCTAACAAAATAAATCGGAGTCTCGTGAGAAATAAATTATAATACGTAAAACGCTCCACAATTTTCTTAGATCTTCGTATCCACGTTATGTCTGTGGAATAGCTGCCCCACAGTTTTCTTAGATGAGTCCTTGTTGCGTCTATGGAAAAGACGCCTCATCATTTTCTTAGGTCTTTATTTCCACATTATGTCTGTGGAGTAGGCTTCCTTCGATTTTTTCTTTGTGGCCCACGTTATTTATATATCTATGAAATAGATTTCCCACAGTTTCTCGCCAGTGGCGTAGCTAGGGGGGGCAAGGGGGTACACTTGTCCCCGGGCGCAGCATCGGGGGGGGGGGCTAAACGCCACTGTTTCTCGCCATCTTTGAATATACTTCCCCTAATTTCTCTACATTTTTATCCCTTAGTTACATCCGTGAACTAGACTTCTACCAGTTTTCCTATACCTTTGCACCCACGGGAAAATGAAATATTACTATCTGGTAGAAATGTCACCTACGGTTGTAAAGTGAAAGGCAAAGAAAATGACTAAAGATTCACGAGTTCCTTACATAGGAAGGTTTTATAAATAGATGACTCGAACAGGAGGGTTATCCACACATCATCTCATTAATCTATCTTGCACCACTGTACACAAGTAGACACTACTTAGATGATTAGTTCATGTTCAAAGGCACAGCCCTTTCTTGTTCTTGGAGGAGCTAATTACTGGGCGTTTTCTTTCTGCTAGGAAATCAGGATGTAATAAAAGATCTGTAAGCTTTTAATGATGCTCCTTGAACTGTACCTACGCAAATATAATACATTGTTGTTCTCACAGAGAAGACACGGGGAAATCGAAATATTTAACGTGACTTAAACCACACGTGGACTAAACGATCAAGGCTCCGTTCTTAATTTTGAACTGCCTACCATGAGGAGGACAGCTAATGAATAACACCCAGCGTCACAAGGGTCCTGTTTGGTTCGTTAAACCGAAAATTTTTAGAATCACTATCACGATCTGATGATGAGAAAAGGGTTTAGAATTATAAGAGGAAGGAGAAACAAAATATGAGCATATCAATGATCCTAACACTTTCTAAACGCGATGTTCTGGCAAAGCAGAAACAACCAAAGACAGCACTCACTCGAGATCATTATGATGGAGTAGCACAAAACCAATGGGTATGGATTATATATATATAATAAATGATTTGGTTTTTATTGTGCGCCAACAACTGAAAATACAAAACTTTTTCACCAACATCAATGATTGCTTTTGACCTTTCGAGCTACACGTTGACTTGGTCCGACGGGTAAGTGAAGCACTAAATTACTAAATGTAAGAATGACCAATAAGAAGATGATCTTCGGTCACTAAACCGATTAAGTATGAAAATTCAACAACTCTTTATAACAATCTTTCTATTTAAAGTAATTTTAGAATATGAATTGGAGTGGTTTGTTTTGAACTCTTCGCAAAACTACACCAAGGCTATCTGCACCAGCACTCCATAATCTAGCAGTGATAGAGTAGAGAAAATAAAGGTAATTAACACCACCCACCGCCAACTCTTGGACTACTCTTTTACAAACGAATGGTAGGATCTACCGTCACATTAGGATACCTCTACGTTTGGAAGGACGAACATATTCAGTGACGGGATTCGAATTCGCCACCCTCAAATTGCGAGTCGAACTCTTTAACCACTATATTATACCAGAACGCTTACAGTATGGAATAGAATGGAATGGAGAAATGTCAAAATAATTGTGTTTGGTTAAGTTTCTTATATAAAATATATAACAATGGTCCATTATAAAATGACCAGTTCGTTAAAACAGACAGAATATTGTCAAACATTCATTAAAAATAAATTTTGTATTTTCATAAATTTCAGTTACCGAAAATTCAATTAAAAAAACAAAATATTATGCACTTTTAGAAACGAAGAAGCGTATATCACTATCCTATTGCGCGTCCAGATGTTTCTAGTCCTTTCGAAGTTTCAAAGAATCCGGGATCTTATGATAACGTTAATAAACAGTATGTTATGTATGTTTCTCTGTTCAATGGATGACGTTCTATGATTTTCTTTCTATGTGGGCGTGTTACTTTACGAAACAATAAAAATAATATTCTTACTGAAATACTATGTCTGCGAAAACACGCACATTACGTTTGAAACTCTGAGTCAAACATTCCATTTGCCTGGAGCTCATGTAAAACGAGTCAATTCTGATGTGGCTGCGCCACAGAGACCCAGACGAGCCGCTCTTAAGAATCGATACCTTTTAACAACTAAATACTCTTATGTCCGTTAAGTTCTTGAAGGTCTATTGGTGATTTTATACGCTTATGTTTTCGAGTTATTAATACACATGAAGGCACAACGGTTGGATAGAATTGTGACGCTTTTGTTTGATTAGATAAAATTTAAAACATTCTAAATTTAAAACTTCACCGATCAGACACTTGATTAGAAACGTGAGATAAAACCGCAATAAATAATAATAATAATAATACGTGTCTTTAGCATAGTATTAGTAAGCAAGGAACTTTTCCATCATTTGGTTCCAAACTTTATTTTCAAAACAGAGAACTGATTTCGCTAAAAAGACAACAAATATGTCAGAATTTAATTACCCCTTGATTAAAGTTAGATAGATCCTATAAAACAGATTACTGTCCCCACTCATGGTTCAAATATTGAATGAAAAATCTTCATAACCTCAATTCAAAAGCAATAATTTATGTACATGCATTTTTCATATAAGTTTTCATAATAGATATAAATACCATTTTGTTATCCATATAAATTACGTGACAGTTATTAAAAATACATATTCAATGTTACAAACACGTGCACAGGCAATGGGTAAAATAGATTCTTGATTTATGTAAACAGTTTTATATTAACTTCCCTTCGGTGGGCACAGCAGATAGCCCAATGTGGCGTTGCTATAATAAAACACGCTTATATTAACTAATATATGTATATATGTTTTATGTTAATTTATATATGTATATAATAGGATAGTAACACATTTTAGTTAAAATTAATACATTTTAATGAAGTTAAATAAGCAAAATCACAAGGAAGGACTGCATTAAAAACAGCAAATTCAAACCTCTGACTAATTATATTAATTTGTTATAGCTTGAAGAACAAGCCGAAACAAGAATAAATTAAACAAAAAACGACGCAGTAAATGAAAAGATCCCAGGGTACAAGGTATAATGTTGGATTATAAAATGTACCCTCGGTTTCGGAGGTGACTGAAGAAGTAGGACCCACATTGCATTGGGGATACACCGTCTATCACTTTTAACCTTCATTCGCCAGTATTACATAAGAAATAAAAGAGAAGTAATAGATATAGTAATAGAAATTAGGAGAGCGAGATGTAGGTGCTTAAGCCCACAACGTCCCAGATCTATATCATACCTTCACTTCCTGTAGACAGTTGTAGGAAGGTGACTGATCTCCAAAATAAAAAAGAGAAAATGTAATTGAAATAAAAATAAGAAAAAGAAAATAAGGTACTGCCGTTTGGAGGTAAGTAACTTGAAAACTTACCTCTTGAAGTTAGTAACACATACATACAAACATGTGGAAGAATAAAAACTATCATTGATATAAAAAGTATTCATGCAAACACATTTTATAGAATATTTGTAAAATCAAATCGCTTGGATTCATATTGAAAATATTTTAATTTGTTTATGTCTGTATCATTTGTATCTAATCAAAAAAGCGGTTCACCTTCAAGCAAATTATTGCATCTTGAGTTTTAGGTTTTTAATATTATGATGTTATCACGTTTTGAGCTTTTGGTTTTTAGTAATGTTGTGTCAGTACGTTTTCGGTTGTTAGTAATATCGTATTACGTCTTGCGTTTTTAGTAATATAAAGTTATTATTTCTTAAGTTCTTGTTTTTTAGTAATATCTAGTAGTATCTTTTTGGATGGTCTAATAACAGCAGTAAAGTAAGGAAGACATAATAAGAACACTAAAGTAAGGAATGTACAATTAGAACATTAAAGTAAGGGAGATCTAATGATAGCATTAAAGTAAGGAAGATACAATAAAAATATTAAAGTAAGGAATGCACAATAAGAACACTAAAGTAAGGAAGGTCTAATGATAGCATTAAAGTAAGGAAGATACAATAAAAAACATTAAAGTAAGGAATGCACAATAAGAACACTAAAGTAAGGGAGGTCTAATGATAGTAATATTATAATTCTCCACGGCTAAAACGGTCAATCTTCTTTCGTGCGACGGGGAATCGAACTAGCAGCCCTCAGCTTAGGAGTCGAGCGCCTTAACCACCTGGGCATGACATACCGAATGTTTAATTAAACAGGCGACATAGTGAAGTTTTACACGTGTTAGGAAAGTGCCAGCCGAATTGTAATATTCGATTATAGCAGCTCAAACATTGGCTCTTCAGTAGTGTGTATATCCAAGAGAAGTGTGTCCTGGTTGCCCGGACCTCCTGTAGATTTTATTTTCTTCTACTCGGAAACAGTGCACTCTATTTTCTCAACAGTGGTTTGAAATTTTAACCTTTAGTTATAAAATTCCATTAAAATATAATTTTAAAGTTAAGTTTTCTTCGAAACGCTGTAGGCGATGAATTATTTTTCTTGCAGGGGCATCAGAGATCACCAATGGCCATAATTGCGGCCCCGACACTTTTTTTTAAGACTTCTGAGAGGGTGAGAGAGCCGGTGAAACTACTTCGAGGCTCCAAGGGCATAAGGGGCCTTAAAATTAGATAAGGGCCCCTAAAACGTGTAGCTATGTAAACTAAAGATAAACATAAAATTGATCGAATTTATACGTAGTATGTATACCGTATTTTATACGTATAATGTATACAGCATTTTATATGTAGAATGTATGCCGTATTTTATATGTAGAATGTATGCTCTATTTTATACGTAGAATGTATGCCGTATTTTATACGTAGAATGTATACTATATTTTATATGTAGAATGTACGCCTATTTTATATGTAGAGTGTATGCCGTATTTTATAGTAGAATGTATGCCGTATTTTATACGTAGAATGTATGCTGTATTTTATACGTAGAATGTATGCTGTATTTTATACGTACAATGTATGCTCTATTTTATGTGTAGAATGTATGCCGTATTTTATACGTAGAATGCATGCCGTATTTTCGGGTTTTCTTTACTACCAGAGGCTGAGCCCCAACCCCGCTGTTAACGGGTTTGCTCCCGTACTGTGACGTCATCTGCTATGTAGCTTCTGGAACAGGCAGAACAACTGCATAAATCCACCGCATCAAAATATTGGCGTTTACAAATACTAGATGGCTACGCCTTGACTAATTTCTTCGAATTTTGTCTATAAAATATCATATATCTACCATTCACGCACCCCTTAATAGCTCTAAATGTCAAGTTTTAATTTATTACATTTTGCAAGTTAGAGCTTCGATCTTACACTGTAGCCTTTCAAAGTAATTGAAACTGTATGACTATTGTGTTTGTTAACTGACAGTGTGGGCGAGGTTTAAAAATAGAGAGCCAATGGCAATGAGCTTTAGTAAACAGTAAATTCAGTAGTCTACATTTTCAATAAAATGCAATTAAAATCAAGGAATAAGAGATTAATACAAGTAGATTTGTTGTTGTTGTTTTATCGCCAACGACGCGAGAGTGTTTGTTAACGATATTTATGTTTCTTTAAATAAAATGTGTTTAATAACGTCTATGGGAAATCTGCCGCAAAGCTTTTATCATTTTACACTGTTTTATACATTTTTGTGGAAATTCTTCTTTAAAGGCCCGTGATTATATAATAAATTGTGATTGACCTTTTTTTTTTTTAGTTTGATTTCAGCGATTAAAGTTTTAGTTTTGGTTTCGTTTTAGTTTCTTCCAATCTCTCGAGTTCTTGTGATACTTCCTACTCTAATAGCCCTCTGACATCTGTATTTCATTACTCATCATTATCGCTTGGAAGATGTGGAGTCAAGGAGGATTTAACCATTCGCTCTGGATCCCCGGTCCCCACAAATACATCTTCAAATACTTATTAAAACGTCACTACGGTTGGTGCTGTTAACTAGCAAGCTTCACTCTAGTCTGTCAGTTCAAAGTTGGGGACGACTAGTGCAGATAGTCCTTACGTAATTATAACGAAAAAAACCCCATAAAAATCAAACAAACAAACAAAAACAGATGAAAGATAAATGAAAATGAACCCTTATCTCCGAGACAACCCATATATTTCTTCTACTTCTCCCGGTCGAATTACACTACACAATATAGCCTAATTATATAAACCTTTTTTTATTGTCAAAAAATAAAAGAAAAGGTATCCAACTTATCCGATTAAATAACATTGTGGTAAGAGTCACAAAAATTTGTTTGTTTTTTGGACTTCGCGCAAAGCTACTCAAGGACTATCTGCGCTAGCCGTCCCTAATTTAGCAGTGTAAGACTAGAGGGAAGACAGCTAGTCATCATCACCCACCTCCAACTCTTGGACTACTCATTTACCAACGAATAGTGGGATTGACCGTTACATTATAACGCCGCCACAGCTGAAAGGGCGAGCATGTTTGGTGCGACCGGGATTCGAACTCGCGACCCTCAGATTACGAGTCGAACGCCTTAACCCACCTGGCGATACTGGGCCGTCAGTCTCAACGAGATTACAAATAAGTCATGGGCTGCATAAACAAGCAAAGATAAAAGAAAAAGAAATACGTTTATGTGATAATTCTATATTTGGGGTTAACACTGAAATAAAATCAGGGGAATGAAATTCTGAAACTTCATTGGTTCTCTATACTTAGTCTTTGTTTAACTCTATTTACTTATAAACACCAGTCCGGCATGGCAAGGTGGTTAAGGCGCTCAACTCGTAATCTGAGGGTCGCGGGTTCGAATCCCTTTCACACCAAACATGCTCGCCCTTTCAGTCCTGGGGCGTTAAAACGTTAAGATCAACTTCACTGTTCGTTAGTAAAAGAGTAGCACAAGAGTTGGCAGTGGGTGATAATGCCTAACTGCTCTCCCTCTTATATATGCAAAACGGCTCGTTTGGGTTGAGAAAATATTTTACATAGAAGAGCGAACAACGTTTCGACCTTCTTCGGTCATCGTCAGGTTCACAAAGAAAGAGGTAACTGACCGGAAGCTGACCACATGTTTGAAAGGGGCTGTGTAACTGAGTGTCGGAATGTAGAGGGCGATATTAGATGTTTGAATATACAATTTTATTTTATTTTATTATATTAATATAGGTATAAAGGCGTTACTTTATATTGGTTTATTTTGGGTTTAAGTTGTTGTATAAGTAAGGCTTCTTTAATTTTGCGTTTGTTTATGTTTGTTTCTTTATTTAGTATTTGAGTGTTTTCTATGATTATGTTGTGTTTATTTGACTTGCAGTGTTCGAAAACGTCAGTTACCTCTTTCTTTGTGAACCTGACGATGACCGAAGAAGGTCGAAACGTTGTTCGCTCTTCTGCGTAAAATATTTTCTCAACCCAAACGAGCCGTTTTTGCATATATATTTCTCAACAAGTGGGTTTCTCGACATCACTGATGCTCTCCCTCTTGTTTTACACTGTTAAATTAGGGACGGCTAGCTCAGATAGCCCTCGTGTAGCTTTGCGCGAAATTCAAAAACAAAACATATAAATACAGCAACTTAGCGAAATCTGTTATCTATGTGTGGAAATACGGTATATATAAATCTAATATCTCAGCAGACTGTAGACCCCACTGATAGTACGGCGCTCACAAAAGTCTCGCGTATTTCCACCAAGTCAGTTAGAAAATGACTCATCGCCGTGATTGGTAGATTGCTAACTGAAAGCAACACCGCGTTACTTCATCACGGTTCCTCTCGCAACTAAGGAAACAGTTTATTTTGTATTTACAGTAATCTAGGCAGACGAAAGTAAAAAACACGTACAACTTAGTTATTTCAACGGTCGAGTGTTGAAAAGTTTCAACACCATGTTTGTGCAAGGCAGGCACGTGTCATCACTAGACGTAGCGGTAAGCTGGAAATCGCTTTGCACTAAAATTCGGAGTTAGGTCTATGCGCCAGGCACAGCGCACATAGCCTGTTGAACAGTTTTGCTTTTGAAAGAACAAACAATCAGTGTTGTAAGTAAAAACAGTCCCCGCGTGGTAAGTTTACGGAAGTACAACGCTAAACTCTGAGGTTCGATTCTCCGCGGTAGACAAAGTAGAGATGGCCTATTTTGCAAGTTTGCGCTAAAAAACCCAACAAGAACAAAACGGTTCTATATATATATATATATGTGTGTGTAAGGTTATATATACTTCTTTCACACATCAGAGCATAATTCAAAAGTTTATTTCGTTTTCCCCTTAATCTTTCTCAGTATGCTTTTGTTTAAGTCATAAAACCATTTCCAAAACTGTGGTATTTGTAAATGACAAGGCCCGGCACGGCCAGCTGGATAAGGCACTCGACTCGTAATACGAGGGTCGCGGGTTCGAATCCCCGTCACATCAAACATGCTCGCCTTTTCAGCCGTGGGGGTGTTATAACGTTACGGTCAATCCCACTATTTGTTGGTAAAAGAGTAGCCCAAGAGTTGGCGATGGGTGGTGATGACTAGCTGCCTTCTCTCTAGTCTTACACTGCTAAATTAGGGACCGCTAGCGCAAATAGCACTCGTGTAGCTTTGCGCAAAATTCAAAAATAAACCAAACATTGTAAATGACGTTTTATAATACAAAATTCCTCTCTGGTGACAATATCGCTATCCTTCTGAACTGGAGCTGACTTTTCGTAATACTTAAACTAACTTTGATAAATTCTGTTGGAGTTAAAGATAAATAAAACAATTAGAGAAAGTTCGTCTCGTAGTGGGAAGAGTGATGTAATATATTTTTCTTTCAGTGGAATCACAGACCGTGATTACCAAAATAGGACAATTGAAGTAACACAGTGGATTAATTACACGTTTGTAACTTTTACAATTATGTTTTTTTTTTAAATGTCTAAACTAATTAAAGTACTGTTTCATTCTTGTAATATCCCACCCAGCAAGTGAAATCACTTTCTTCTAGGAAGCTTTATGATTTGAGTATTTATATTCCTTTCTTCTCAGAAGCCGCAACTTGTATACTTTATGGTTGGAATACCTTATATTCCTTACCTTCCGTAATTTACGTTCTTCTATTTATAGGGTAATTTATTATTAATCTACAATCTATATGAAAAATGTATTTCCTTTATGCCTTGATCTTTATAGCACCAGCTGTAAGATTTGTTTTGGCAACTTTCGCATGTTCTACCTTCTTCGAATGTAACTTGCCCTATGTATACGTATTTTATGCTGAATGTATTACCCAACTATTATGTTTTAGAAGATTTAATTTAAGTTTTTGTCCTTATTTGTGTTGCTGTGGTTGATAAATCTATTTCTATTTTTTTTAACATATTACTACCCCACGTTTTGTCATCTTGAGATATCTGTAGTCTATTCTACTTAGTTAATAACCCATTTCTTGTTTTTGTAAACAAGCTCCTGACCCGTGTTTTGTCTTATCTAACCTGTATTTTAATATTGTTTACAAACCCGTGACCTGTATTTTGTTATCTCTAGTCCATATTGTGATATTGATAACAAACCTGTAGCTCTTCTTTTGTCTTCTCTAACCTGTATTTTAATATTGTTTACAAACCCGTGACCTGTATTTTGTTATCTCTAGTCCATATTGTGATATTGATAACAAACCTGTAGCTCTTGTTTTGTCTTCTCTAGATCATAGTTTAATATTGTTAACAAACCTGTGACCCGTCTTTTGTCTTCTTTAGCTGATATTTTCATATTGTTAATAAACCCGTGTTTCACTTCTCTAACTCATATTTGGAACATTGTTTAAGAATCTGTGTGCTAGTTGGTGGATATTTGTCATATTCTGTATACTTTACTAGACCTGTAGCTAATTTTGTTTCATATTCATAAGTCTGTTTATTAATATATTTGGATCCTTGATTTTTGTTAGAGGTTGACTCATGATGTCTCTTCATAGATAAACTATATCATTTCCTCAATATCACACCTAACCCATGTCTTACCCTAGAGAATCAGTCAATACTCCATATTTTATCACCACAACTTCTCACAGGCAGAATTTAGGAGAATGAACATTTTTCAACTAAAATGTTTTCACAGAGACTTATGATCGCTCTTGTTACTACAAAATATCCTCAGGAAAGCACAGACTAACCAATAGTAAAATACATTTTCTTGTGTAGAGGACCACAGACACCAGTAACTGAACTATACAGATGTTATAATAGAACACGGGTATCAATCAACTCATTTCAGATGACAACATACGCACACTTCATGATACAGTAAATTTTCCATTCAGGTTTATTACAGTCTGGTCCATTTTCTGTACTCAGTAAGAGCACAGTTCCTACAATATTTTATTTGTAAAGGCTTTGTGATTTCAAATGGTTCGTTGTAAGATTGTTCTACAAATGTTTACCACAGAATTTCACCTGAGTGTTCGGAAAGCAATAATTGCAAAGTCCTTTCAACCTTTAGTTGTATTAAAAATCCCACCGATTATTTCAACTGACAACTGTAAATGTTATAGGTATTACATCAGCCATACTAGCTAGGTGGGCCAAGATTTGTCTAGTGTTTAAGGATCCTACATTTGGACAAATGTTAAATTCCTGCTCTTGATGTTAGAAAAAAACTAGTTTATGAGGGCAGCTCAATTTTAGGCTCCACTCCTATTATAGTAATGGTAGGACGTCTCTAGTTATAGAGATGCTTGCGTCTGTCCATTGGACAATATATTCATTAATCACTAACAGCTGTCCCTTTCTATCGGTAAGACAGCTCTGGCTGGCAGTACTGTTCACCTATAGTACGTCTAGCTTCCTTAGGTTAGCCAGATATGACTATGAAAAAGGCTAAAATTGGGTTACCTTGATTGAGAACAGTTTTGATTTCAGGACCATTAGCCTGCATGTCACCTTTAGTTATCTAACCTCAAAGGTAAAACCTGTTTAATAACTGTGAAGATTCTATGTTGAGATTCCTTTTACAGGTTCAGTCATTTATAAAATAATAGACAATTAACTATCTGGGATTCTACAATGGAGAACTCAGAAAAAATTAAAAACCAGGTTCACCAAACATAATAAAAAAAACATTCTCAATATTTACAACCATTGCAACTCAAAATAAAATAACACAGTATGTTTAATAAACAAAACACTATTATATCAGAGATAAGCAAACGGGAAATAAAGGGAAGCTATCTTAAATAAACAAAACAGCCCTACTTTAAACTAATACCCCAGGGTATCAAGATATATTTACTAAGCTGTTAATCAATCTCCAGTCATGTGACCTCTTTGTACCATACTGTATATATTTATGGGTATACCTGTGTACATGTAAAGTACTTGCACATAAGGTAGTCAAAATATTGTACATTTGTAATAAAGTTTTCACTACACATTCAAGCCATCTTCAAACTTTATCTCCTTGAACTTTGTTCATTTCCTTTCTTGGTCAAGTCAGATCCATTATGTTGGTTATCAGAGGCTTAAAAAATCACAGGTAAAAGTATATGTAGGCTTTACGTAGATAAGAAATAAGTATTATTAAAGATATTTCCATGACACTAATATACAAGGTAACAGAAAAGTTATAGGATTCTGATCTTTATGAAATATAATTTGTTGGTGTTTTTCTAATTTTATTACATAAAAGTGACAGAAACAATCCCCACGACAAAATATATCTCTTTAAATTCTATTATTTCATTATTTATTTATTTACAATTAGAGTAACTTTTATATTAAGAACCAAACTTAAAATCAACATGGACATCATTATAGCTAATTAAATATGTCTGATAGAAATAATCACTCTTCATAGAATTTATTAACCAGCTTTGCACAATCTTGAGACTGCATAGGACCTCTTCCACTTTAACAGCATATAAGCTCTCAGAGAGGCTTTCATCTACTCTAAACGTTATTGTATTCTCTACTGGATGCTTGATGTGTCTAGTATTGGCTAGACAGCTACAAATGGTGGAAACCATTCTATAGAAGCACCTCCAACTTACTTCAACTATTGATAACAACAACCAGAGATGGAGTTTGATCCTGGGTGCCTTATAGACACCCTCTCCCCACTCACCCACACACATACACACTTAGTTTCTGGACTTCCACAAATAGAGGATAGTTAAAACTAGGGATTAGAGTTTGGTAAGCAACTCTGTATGTTTCGGACTGGGGTTTCCCTCTTTGGATTCAGGTGGATTGAAATCAGAGGTATGACCTTTTGTAACAATGGCAAAATATCAATGTTCAGAGAAGGACTCCTCCAAGACCGTACAGTCCTTTGGATCATGGTTTGTCCTCAACATCAACGTCCTCCACTTTCTCATAAAACTTTGTCTCGAAAATGACACTTTTGCTGAAGACTAAAAATTATATTTTAAATTAAGATCAACAAAAAACATATTCATAAAACTACGTGTTTGTTTTTCATATAGCAAAGTCACATCGGGCAATCTGCCATGTCTACCAAGGAGAACTGAACCCTTGATTTTAACGTTCTAAATCCGAAGACTTACCGCTGTTCCAGTGGGGAACTTCGTAAAAGTAAAAATAAAATATTCTACAATAACGCAGGCCTGCAATGGTTTTATTGTCTTGATTTTTTTTTATGTTTTACCATATTTTCTGTATGTCGAATCTGTAAACGATATCCATTGTTCTCCATCACGTACAGATTTTTCATAAAATGTCATAAGTACTTTTACATAAGTAAATCATTTTCATTGAAATCTGGTCACATTCTGTTTTTTTAAAATGTTGACAACCGCTGACTATAGATTTCTCTAGACGAATCACGACGTGAGAGACTTATCGATCATTCTAAAACTCAAACACAACAAACATAATAATAATGTTCATTGTCGTAAACGAAATAATAATGTAATCTAAGTAACAGTTTTTTTCTTACCAGTTTGAAATAAATCCTTACATGATAGAAAAGTAAAATAAAATAAGCTTCGAAATCTGTGTAGCTGAATTATGAAAAATCCATTACTAAAATCAAAACAACTTTTATGAAACTTAAATTCGAGGGTCTGTGTAATAAATCCAGTGATTATGACACAAGCGTTTTACCTTTCAACTTAACACTGTAGTATTTTGAGGTATGGTGATTACTTTCATAAGAGCACTAACAACTCTAACTGGAGGTCTGGCAGGATAGGTATCACAGGGTTAAAATGAATTGCTAATCTGACTGAACAGAAGAAAAGAGACTGACCCTAACGTAGAAGATCTGTAGAACAGACACTTTATTTATCTCTATTATGGAAGACAGAAGTATGATTATTTACAGGCAGGAAGAGAACACACTATAGAATGACATCATCAGTCTCGTGGTGTCGAGAGCTCTATCTCAGGTGAAGTGTTAAAGAAGTTCTGCAGAAATACTAATAACACTGACAAAATAAACCACTGTACACATAGGCTGAATTATTCTAAAGTGCATTTGTGATCCGCGTCAGTTGGTCATCCCAGAAATAAAAGCAGAGGACGTATCCTCTAGGCACATGCATCTAACTTTTGTTGAAAGTTGGGGAGGGGGGTCAAACGTAAGGAAGAACTGACAAGAAAAAATATTCTAAGATGTTGTTGTTGAGTGGCAAGTGCCCATTCTGCTCTCCTGATTAGTTACCTAATCTTCTAAAACCAATATTACTAGAGAATACAAAACTACAAGTCTGAGGTGTTTTTCACTGACAATTTTTATGGAAGAGTTCACAAACACCAGTTCTAAAAAGAAAAGAAGATGACATCATATGTAATTAATATGTATATGTAAATGACATCCACATGGCCTAGCGCGTTAAGGCGTGCGCTTCGTAATCTGAGGGTCGCGGGTTCGCGCCCGAGTCGCGCCAAACATGCTCGTCCTCTCAGCCGTGGGGGCGTTATAATGTGACGGTCAATCCCACTTTTCGTTGGTAAAAGAGTAGCCCGAGAGTTGGCGGTGGGTGGTGATGACTAGCTGCCTTCCCTCTAGTCTTACACTGCTAAATTAGGGACGGCTAGCACAGATAGCCCTCGAGTAGCTTTGTGCGAAATTCCAAAACAAACAAATGACATCCAAAGTGATATGCAAATAAATAATTAATATTCACATGCTAATGTCCTGTCATCTCTTTTATTTTCCCAACTTCCGCCTCTGTAGTGACTCTATAACTACTAACACCAAACGTGGAGTGATCCTTGAACATATGTAACTAACTCAACAATGAGGCGATGATCGCTTGTCTGCACGTTATTTGAACTTCATGTGTCGCAAATGTTACTGTGAGACTTTTTTTTTTTAACTTTCGCGAACACGAAATATTTTCTAAACCAAACTGAAACATCTTTTATGTTTCAGCTTTGTTCTCAATATTTTTGGGTCAGCCCAAGCAAGAAGTCTTAAGCGCCATCAATATTTACACATTCTACCAAACTAAACTCTGAACGCAACAGCTGTAACTATGCTGATTTCTTCTCTTTATACTTTAAATTAGTAAATACGTTGACAGATTATTGATTATTTGGAATTAAGCACAATGCTAAACAATGAGCTATCTGTACTCTACCTACCACGAGTATCAAAACCGGCTTTTTAACAGTATGCAGACATACTACTGTGCCACTGGGGAGTTAGTAAATACATGAATTTCATCAAATTTTTTAGTACAGAGCAGACTAGTCTTTTTTTTTTACAGTCTTCTCAAATCCTGGTCCTTGTACCAATTGCATGTATTGCCGTGTCGCAGAATTTTTTAACTTCAGTTGAAACTCAGTTTTAATTATGCAATGAGATTCGTGCCCCAGTATGACAGCGGTAAGTCTACGAACTTACCATGCTAAAACCTGTGGTGAACACAGCAGACAGTTTAATGTGGCTCTAAGAGACACAAAAACATGCAAAGCAATGATATTTCACTACGTCATTTTATGACAGTATATATTTCCTAAAAAAATTACTTTATTTGTGAACTCTCATTCATTCATTCTAATTTAATTATCAATTGAATTTTTATGAATGTCCAAGCACGGAAACCTTCGTTTGTTTGTTTGTTATAAAGCCCAAAACTACACAGCGGGCTATCTCTGATCTGTCTACGGGTATAAAAACTTGATTTTTAGTGTTATAAGCCCTGAAACGTATTTTTGAGCCATCAGAAGAAGAAAAAACGTCTTAGTTAAAATACACTCTAATTAACAATCAGTATTTCGAGAAAACACATTACACGAGGAAAAATTGCATACGAAAAGGTCACAAGGTCATCACCTATTTTATCTCTACTCTGGATTTGAACGCTAACTTTTGATTCGAAGAAGTCAATTCGCTGCGAACAGATAAAATCGCCGTATTAATCCAATATAACACTCTTTGTTAAACGGAAATTTTATTCGATGTTCAAAATAGATATTTGATGAATATTAAATATTGTAGATTAAAAGTAAGTCTGAGGGCTCACATAGCTAAAAATTGGGTTTCGATGCTTCTGAAAGGCATAGTACAGACAGTTGTATAGCTTCGTGCTCAATAAAAATAAAAATGGTGTCGGATCCATTCAAACAAACTTGATTTCCGCAGAAATCAAACTGTATTATTTTTAACACTTTTTTTTTCAGTGTGTGTGTGTGTGTGTATTTTCTTATAGCAACGCCATATTAAACTATCTGCTGAGTCCACCGAGGGGAATCAAACCTTTAATTTCAGTCTTTTAAATCTATAGACTTACCGCTGTACTAGCGGGGGACCTTTTTTTTTCAGTGACAAATCGCAATGATGAAATAGATTATGATAATATAGTATAATGCAATGTAATAAAAAGTACAAATTAATGGTGTACAACCTTTACCACTTAAGATAGATCATGTCCTTCATTTATATAAGATAAACCTTCAACAACTTCAGACTTTCAATTATCATAAATTATCACGCCATACTCTGAACCATGCACTTGCCCCCCAGTGGCTCAGCGGTATGTCTGCGGACATACAACGCTAAAACCCGGGTTTCAATACCCGTGGTGGGCAGAGCACAGATAGCCCATTGTGTAGCTTTGTACTTAATTCAAAACAACAACAACAACCATGCACTTAGTACAATACTGTGATGAAACCATTAGGTTTAAGCCAGTGGTTTCCAACTATTATGACATGGTCCCCTCTGCATGTTCAAGTATGTAACTTGCAACCCCTTCCTTTGAAGTTTATTTATATATAAACACATACGTGTGTGATGTCTGCCGTTGTTTTTGTAGCAACGTTGACTGAAATTGTTTACCCGTATACCACAAAGAATTAAGCCTTATGTATCCTGTGCCATTTCTCGCTTGTCCATTCAAGAAGTGGAAATCGGATCGAGTAAGGAATTAAACAAGAATTAGTGGACAGCTACATTTAACTTATCACTTTACAGACGTCAGTGTTAGGGAAACGGTTCAATATGACAGTCCGAAAATACACTGTTGAAACACTGCACTGAAAGTTCTGGAGTAAAACTTTATAATGAAGGTAGGTTGTAAAATACAATGTATGTCCACATTAGGCAATCTTATCTAGTGTTCAAAAATTCCTAATGAAACACTCATTCTTATGAACAAAAGTTATTTTGGTAAAGATCGAATTTTACTTATTAAGTTTGCAAGCGTTGTTGTGAATTCGAGGAGGAAAATTATAATTTAGATTTATTAAATTAAAAATTTCCAGTTTTAACGTAAGATTTAAAAACAAGCGGAAAACACATCTAAAGAAAGTTATATACACAAGTTATAGCTGAAAGTATTCACATTTAACTAAAAATTATGTAATTTTTGGGAAATGTCTAATATTTACGAATAAGATGTGTATCCATGGAAGTGGATTACCAAACTTATCAAAAACATACTGAACATTTTACGTTGGCTTTGACTAGCCTTCTTTCTTAACCCTAAAATTAGCAATGTGATCCATAAAGACCTCTCCATCTATTTAAAAAAAAAATTCAAATCTTCTTACTTATCAGCTTGCTAATTAGTTACAAAGTTCTTATAGGTATCGTATACACACACAAATACTCATCAGTATTATAATTAACTTCATTATTTAGTTGTTTATCTTACGTAAGTATATAATTTCTCTCAGTTTTTTGAGCTCTTTAAAATGAGCGTTTTAACAAAAAGAAACAAAATTACTCTTTATCTGTTTCATTGTTGTTAAGCAGAACGCTACGCAATGGGTTATCTGTGATTTGCTCATCGCAAGGATCTAACCCGATTTTAAGCGTAAAAGCTTCTCGGAGTTACTTATAAGCCAGTAGGAGAGTCATAAAATTATTCAGTTTCTGTTTTGAATTAAGCACAAAGCTGCACAATGGGCTATCTATGCTCTACCCATCACGGGTATCGAAACCCGGTTTCTAGCGTTGTAAATCCACAGATGTGGCGCTGCGCCACTGGGGCGCACAATTATTCCTCGTGATTCAATATGTCGGGAGTGAACGGAACAAAAATAAGTCGATAATTTAAAGTTTGGTTACATTTTGGAAGCAGACAAAACATCTGCATTGTGATCACATTAGTTTAAAATCCAACAAGCATAATAACTGAGCTGAGTCAGAGCATTAACAGTCAGTACGATGTTATGAAATTCCTTTATTCCGAATGTTTCAGAACATAACACTGTACTTAATTCGTTTCTATTTCTTATTGTTCATGATTAAATTAATCCATCTGAATAAGGTAGCTCATGGAGGCCCTGCATGGCCAGGTGAGTTAAGGCGTGCGACTCGTAATCTGAGGGTCGCGGGTTCGCACCCCCGTCGTACTAAACATGCTCGCCTTTTCAGCCGTGGGTGCGTTATAATGTGACGGTCAATCCCACTATTCGTTGGCAAAATAGTAGCCCAAGAGTTGGCGGTGGGTGGTGATGACTAGCTGCCTTCCCTCTAGTCTTACACTGCTAAATTAGGGATGACTAGCGTAGATAGCCATCGAGTAGCTTTGTGTGAATTTCAAAAACAAAACAAAAAAAAAAAGCTTATGGAGCTTGTTACTACTTCCTGATTTGCTGGGGACAAAGAAAAGTTTTTCAATTAATCAGCTGCGTTGGAAACATTCTGTGGAAATCAACTATAAATAAAATGAAAGCGAACTTTTCGTTAACTGTTGAGCATCCACAGCTGATGGTCAAATTTTTGAGTACTGACGTGTGCCATCTCAGGCTACCTTTTAAACAAGTTTACTCAAACGTGTTAAGATCCATCATCAGCAACGGGTGTAGGTAATGGAGGGGAGATAGTTTTTCTTGGACTCTAGTTTCGTTGAGTCTTCAAAAAGCAGTTTATAGATTCCCGGTTGACCTTTAAGTTACAGAATAATTTTCATCTCGTGCATAGTAGACAAAAACATTGAATACCACTCAATTGTCTTGTATATTAAAGATCTCTTTTGTCTTGTATGTGTAATTCATGAACAAGTTTATTAAGTGCTCAGTTACGTCAAATTTTAGCTGCCTATAATTGTGAGTCTCTCTAATTTAAAACCAATCAGACTAATAAAAATTTATAATATCCTGGTTTTGAATAATGCATTATAAATTCTATAAATAATTATATAAAACTCGTATACACTGACACAAGACGGCGCTACTTATACACCCAAGCCACAACATTTGAAAACGTTCGTTCTCGCGATTTTTGACTGCTTGTTACAAATACAAAGATTTTATGAAAGGATTCATTAAAATGGAGTTCCCATAGTAGGTCAATGGTAAGTTTGTAGGTTAGCAACTGTCAGATTCTGGGTTATATTCCTCACGACAGTCAGAGCGCATATAGATTTGTAGTTTTGTACTAAAAACAAACAAAGAAAGAACGTAAAATATATGCATTATTTCAAATAGGATAAGAGTTTCAAAAGTTATCCTATAGATGGCAAGACCAGTCAAATTATACAACATTTTTACTTTTTTTTTTAACCCTTCTCACTGCACAATTAGTTTTAAGGCTGACTACCAAAAATGTCAGTGATCTACAAAACAAAGTATGAATTTGACCCTTTGTATTATTTTTTTCGGTATTGAAAGAAGCCGTATTTCTATACATGACAGTAATATTCCTTGAGAACCGTATTGAATGACGGCGAATAATTATTTAAATGCAAAAATTGAGTAAATTAAAAGTTCGATTTGGTTTGTTTTTAATTTCGCGCAAAGCTACTCGAGGGCTATCTAACTGAACAATGTAATACGAGAGAGAAGGCACCTTGCCATCACCACCCACCTCCGACTCTTGGGCTACTTTTTTACAACATTATAACGCCTCCACGGCTGAGAGGGCGAGAATGTTTGGTATGATGGGGTTTCGAACCCGCGTCCCTTATATGTATTCTTCAGTTAAAGACATAAATACAGGTAAAACTGGCGTATAACTCATTACAAAATATAAAACAAATTATTTGGATAACAATACCTAAGATACACAGAAGCTGTATTTATACAAATTGTATATGTGTTCCTGCAAAGCTAGCAATTTTCTAATGAGGTATATAAACATCCAGGTTTCACAGCGTAGAACACAGATGGCAGCACATACATAGGTTTGGTGATTGGCTGGTATGGATATTACACTTTTACTGATAAGGAGAAGTCAACGTTTCGACATTTCCTAGGTCACCTTCTAGTCGAAACGTTGTTCTCTCCTTATCAATAACAGTGTTAATATCCATACCAGCCGTTCTGAGATACATTTTTACTTCAAGTGGGTTTCTCGTCATCAGGTGATTGTTTCAAGTACAGGGGGTATCCCAAATTTTGCAGTAGAGGGAAACTGTTTTTTTTTTTTGGTAACCATGGAGTAAATTAAAAGTTTGCAGTCAGTGAGTAACATTTTATTCTTATGTATCTGAAATACAGAACAAAAGGGTTAAAGTAAGATTTATTCCACCCCAGTGGCTCAGCGGTAAGTCTATGGACTTCCCATACTAAAATTCTGGTTCTGATACCCACTATGAGCAAAACACACATATTCCATAGAATAGCTTTGTGTTTAACAGCAAAGAGCCTTGAATCCACCTGTACTTATTAGGTACTTTAACTGACGGACATTTTCTAACAAAGACCTTGAAGTGAGTGTTACATCCACAGTAGTTTTATTTGAATACACCTATATATTATATTAATCTCTAGAACATTGCTTGTAATTTAAAGTATTAGCGTCAAATATAATACAATGTTTTTATTTTAGTCACTAAGCTATCAATAATATCACCAAACACAGCAACCAGTTTTGTGAGTGCTTGCGCGCTTAATGTAGTTGTTGCTAAGCACTCTGAAGCTGCACAAAATATACACCCAGTACCCTCAACCATTTGGAAAAGTTGGCAGCAGTGAGTTCAAATATTATCTAAGTGTTAATATTATCCAAGTGTTACTCGACGGAAGAAGACACATGACTGCAGATGTCCTTGCACTGTCAGCTTACTTGTGAGCAATCTTATCTAGTGCTCAAAAATTCCTGATGAAGCACTCATTCTTATGGACAAAGAACGTTTAGCCAAATGACATTATCGCACGCTTCGCACAAAATGTTACAAGTAAACCAATGTTAACGATTAAAAAAAAAATGGTTGAAATAAATGTGACTTTTACAAAATGTTAAAAACGCTAAAGCTTTACCAAAGAATTGTAACGGTCCAAAAACAACAAAGTAATGCGAAGACTGTCGAATGTACTGTACAAAGGTAAAGACGTTGAATTCCAAAAACACAACAACAAACAAACAAATAACAACAACAAAACAGTCAAGTCATGCTTTGATATCGAGATTTCGACTTACACATTTATTGGACATAGTGTGGCTTAGTTGTGAGGGTGCTCAGAACTTTGAATCCAAGAGTTCAAGAGTCGCGACCCGTTGTTGTAAAAACATAATCTACGTGGACGCCTTATAATAATGTTTGTTTGTTTTTTGAATTTCGCACAAAGCTACTTAAGGGCTATCTGCGCTAGCCGTCCCTAATTTAGCAATGTAAGACTAGAGGGAAAGCAGCTAGTCATCACCACCCACCGCCAATCCTTGTGCTACTCTTTTACCAACGAATAGTGGGATTGACCGTAACATTATAACGCCCCCACGGCTGAAAGGGCAAGTATGTTTGGTGGGACCAGGATTTGAACCCTCGACCCTCAGATTACGAGTTGAACGCCTTAACCCACCTGGCTATGCCGGGCCCTTATAATAGTGATAGTCAAGTCTCCACTATTCGGTTAGACAAGAGTAGCTTAGGAGTTGTCGGTAAATGCTTCTGACTACCTTTCTATCTGTAGGCTATCAGTTTAAAATTAGGGAGACTTTGAACGAAAATTTTAAAAGAAAAAATATTTTCAGGGTACAATACATGCATATATATGGCCTGGCATGGCGAAGCGCGTAAGGCGTGCGACTCGTAATCCGAGGGTCGCGGGTTCGCGCCCGCGTCGCGCTAAACATGCTCGCCCTCCCAGCTGTGGGGGCGTTATAATGTGACGGTCAATCCCACTATTCATTGGTAAAAGAGTAGCCCAAGAGTTGGCGGTGGGTGGTGATGACTAGCTGCCTTCTCTCTAGTCTTACACTACTAAATTAGGGACGGCTCGGTGCAGCGGGCTAACAACCTACTCACTAAAATACCTGTTGAAGAATCCGCAAGCGATTGCGGCCCTATGTTCCTTGATGGAATCTAATGGTGATAACTAACTAACTACATGCATATATAAAATTGTAATAAGTACAACTAATATAATATGACAATTATTTGTTACTAGTATTCGAACTAACATTAAATATTACAGTATTGTAAGAAGGCGGAAGAGCATTGAAAATCGGAAAAAATAACAAAGAAAACACAATAAAGTGAAAATCATGTCGGGCTGCAACTGTATTTTTCTCCACATTCCTCTTAACTCTGTTTATTATGTGTCAAACTTTTTACAATTAGCATTTCAGCAGGGTGCGTTATAAGAGTAATAATCAACCCCGTTTAAGACCCAGAGAAAGCAAGTATGGTGGTTGGTGCTGCTGGATAGCTGCCTTCTTTCTGGTTAAGAGTTAAAAATTAAAAAAAGGTTACATTTGAATTATAGAAGTTTCTATCATACCGTCTAGACCACGGGCGCATAAGGTGTTTGGGGGAAAAATGTTTAATTTTTCTATCTCTTCACATTATATTTTAACCAAATATCTCATGTATTATTAAAATTTCTGAGCTGTTTTAAGCCATCATGAACTGATATGTTTATTACATATTTCATATTAGAAGCGACTAGAACAAACATGTGATTATAATGAATCCAAAAGTTAATTATAATTATTTGTAACTAGTCTACATTTTTCAAACAAATCTAACGAAGTAGTCGAACACAATTAACATTTCACTACTGATGTTTCGTAAATATACCAAGAGAAACAGCTTTTTAGACCTTCTGTCCTTTCTAGCTATTAACTCATTGACCTTTAGTAGTTTATTGATACTTCATTTTGTTTACACTGCTTATAAAATATCTTTATTCAAGAGCTTCTCCCAGAATATTGTTATGTCTGATCAAAACACAAAATGTCAGAAGCTGTTTGAATGGTATTTAAAGAGGTATATTCCTACCAAATGTCTGCAACAATGAAGTGTTGCATCGCTGTATATCTGACATGACCAGGTCGTTTGGGCGCTTGACAAGGTCGTGGATTCGAATCCTCGTCCCATCAAACGTACTCGCCCTTTCAGCCATGGAGACGTCATAAATCAACGGCAAATCCCACTATTCGTTGGTAAAAGAGTAGTCCAAGAGTTGGCGGTGGGTGGTGATGACTAGTTGTCTTCATTCCAGTCATACATTGCTAAAATAAGGACTGCTAGCGCAGATAGCTATCATTTAGCTTTGTGCGATATTAAAAAAAACTAAGAAACAAGTATCACTGTATTTCTTCAAAAAATATCATTGCAAAACAACCGTCTATACCAGGCCCCTTTCTGAGAAAACCATAGGTGGGAGAATAAAAACCTGAAAGGCCTAGACGATCACCTTTGTAACATTACTATAGATCAAGAAAGCGCTCTGTTTACCTTCTTCGTTGTATGACGCTGCAGACGAATTCCACTTGTCCTAAACCATAAAATATCACTTAGATTAAGATATTAAAAGTGTATTTATGTCACATATGCATCCAACAACTTAATCTATTGATAAGATGACGGCTCTCCAGTGGAACTGTTTGTGAAGTGCAGAATTGTAACATAATCAAATTTAAAAAAAAGTAACAAAAAGTTCTAAATGCTATAAGTTTTACACTAATGTACGTAACCCTGAAGAAAGAAGTAGGGTTAGTGTAATTACTCGTGAAGCGTTTAAACCCTGATCTCGTGGTGTGTTTCATTTAGCATTTAACTGGAAACGAACATACCGTCAAAAATAGAGGACTGTTTGTTTTTTTTAATTTCGCGCAAAGCTACTCAAGGGCTATCTGCGCTAGCCGTCCCTAATTTAGCAGTGTAAGAAAAGAGGTAAGGCAGTTAGTCATTACCACCCACCTCCAACTCTTGGACTACTCATTTACCAACGAATAGTGGGATTGACCGTAATATTAATACGCCCCCACCGCTGGGGTCGAACACGCGACCTTCGGATGAGGAGTCGAACGCCTTAACACGCTTAGCCATGCCGTGCGTCAAAAAGAGAGAAAGAGGACATGTTTAGATAGTACTTAACCTTTCCAGGTCGCGTAAAACATTACCAAACACTCATTAAATTCCCGACACAGACAAAACCTTTCACTTAATACTGTTGTTCTACAACACTAAAATCAAGGGTTCGAATCCCCTCGGTGGACTTAGTAGGTAGCCCAATGTGGCTTTGCTATAAGAAAACACACATACACACTCGTTTGATGGGTTCTTTCAGATTATTTGAAAAAATTATGGCAAATTCAGTCCACGTGACTATAACAAATTTATCTCTTCTGTAACGTATGCTACAGATCACGTTCCCTTTGACGTAATATGTCGGGCTGAAATTCACAAACCATGTTTGAACATAAATTTTAAAACAACTGGACATACCTAACTTACAAAATTTCGTGGCTAACTGATTAATAACTCTCCTTAAAAGCATTGAACTAAATCACTTGGTAAATGTACTTTCATTTCTCCAAGTTCCACAAAATCACTAGACAATTACATCATCAATATCTGTGTGTGTTTTCTTATAGCAAAGCCACATTGGGCTATCTGCTGAGCCCACCGAGGGGAATCAAAACCCTGATTTTCGCGTTGTAAATCCGGAGACATACCGCTGTACTAGCGGGGGGCTCATCAATATCAACCATCTAAATTAAAACATAAAAGATAGCTTACAATAATACCAAATTCATTAATACGGTTGGGTCACACGAAGTATCATTTTAAAATGCTATTTACAACAGTTGTTTAAGAGACAAGTCTCAGATGTTAACAGTTATACATAGAAATAAGAGTTTTTCGCTAATGGATAAGGCTTACAATTTAAAACGCTCAGGTTATAAATATCTTATTTTTGTCTTTGGCTTTTTGTGTTTTCTTAATTCTTGAAAAACATAGTTCATCATTAACGTTTCCTATACAATTTTTATTAAATCTTAAATAAGCAGCAATATAAAGTTATTTAATTTTTTATAGTTTTGAATAAGCATTTTTTACAGTTTTTCTATTTTTTTAAAGCAGCTTTCACTTATACACACACACACACACAAAAAAAATAGATTCACGATGTATCTCTTCCATCATATTTAATTTTCTTTCCAAGGGTAACTCGAGTCGTTCGTAATCAAGACTCTAAGGAAAGTAACGACCCTCAAATATAGACACTCTGTTAGATAATAGGAATAAAAATATTAATAGAAAGCTTCTTTTGTAAGCTTAACAACGTCTGTATTCATTAAAATATTATCAGTCATGACTTAGTTATATTTCTTTTTTTTAAGATGGAAAACATTATTTATTTTTCACAAGTTCAAGTTCACTCCTTTGAGAGTATAAACGTCTGAAAATTGCTAAATCGAACAAGTTCGTCACAGTTCGGTTGTGGATGTTTTTAGCTTTTGGCGCCAATTTTGGTCAGCTTGAGAAAAGGATCAAATGAGAAGTAGGGAGGAATTTGGAATCGGTGTAGAAAGTGTACTGTTGAGGGATTTTTTTTTATTTAGAACTTTGTTTTTTTAATTATAGTTAAAGTCTTATTACACAAAATATATCCGTGTTTAGATTCCAAATATATTATAGGAAGGCAAACACAAAGATAAAGCAGTAATATCATAAGCAAAGTACATTAGTCGTTATTATGATGTTATACTAAACTTCTGAAGTAAATTGGTCACAAGTTACGTCTTGTAGGTTATTACTCTTTTACTTCAAACGTGTGTGCTTTGAACAGGTAAGTGTAACAGGATGTAATAAATTCTGTAATAAATGAGTATCATTGATTCAAGAAGATACACAAATCTAAAGAAGAGTGTATTTTATTTTTTCTTACGTGAATGATATTGACAGGAACGTAATTATTAAACGAGTAATGTTTTCTGATGCTATTTAACTTAACAGTTACAAAGTTTGAACTGCTAATCGGTGGGATTTCAAACTATATTGAGGTTGTTGAGGGCTGGAGAAATTGGTTATTTAGACATATATTTAATAAATTACATTTAATTATAGACAGTGTCTTACCATACAGTTAACGTAGATGGGGAACTAACCAATAATATTTTGGCATAATGGTAGGTAAGTCACTCAAGCTACTGAGACAGTATTCTTTTACTAGTATTAGTAATAAATTTGATAGTATTTTACTTCTATGGTGTATTAAAAGTTAGAAGAGGTATAAAAATTATAATACTTCATTTAGAATTTGGATATAGTTTTGGTCTTGTTATCTAGGAAAGGATAGGTTTATTGGAAAGAGTTCAGAGGAGAACTGCTATGATCATTCCAAAGATGGGTTATCTTATTAGGATAGGTTAAGAAAAGAGAAGGAAAGTTAAACATTGTAGTTTGCAATCTTATCCAAGTTGTAGACAGTAGCAGAGGCTGGCACCTGAAAAGAGAAATCATTAATATCCTTAAAGTTTAGATTTTTGCTTTTATTCAAGAGTGAATATGCAAGGACAGTCATGAAGTACCACACAGTGTCTTTTTGGTCGTGTTATATTTAGAACATAAAACAACAACAATGTGACTTTAGGCTAATCAAACTGTCTGGTCCTATGACTGTTTTCATAAAAACAAGTATTTTAGTTCATTAAGCTTGAAGTTACAATTTTTCCAACAAATACTGACATACTTATAATCTAAGATTTTGGTGGTCGTTGATTAGGATATAAGCAATAATTTAAAGTCACTAATTGGCTTTTGTAAACTTATTTGACTCCACGATTTAAATATATTGTCTTGTTTGCATCCATGTTCAATAAAAGGATACAAAACATAAGGACACACCACATCATAGTCAAACTGTTCCAGAAGTTAGATATTCTAAGGAAAGTGTAATTATGATTAACACTTTATCTTCTCCACATGTGTATTTACAATAATGAAAGAACCCTTCCATAGATAATAGAGATAGTAACGTACTTACATATTCCAAGCTCATACCTAATATTTGTAATTGAAATCTTTGTTCAGAAAAGAAAGAATTCCTGCAGTTAGAAGATAACATTATTTTAATAACTTTAAACATCTGAACCTAATTACAGTAAGTTTTAGTTCCTTTTACCAAATTAAAACATATAATTTTACACTTTTAGAAGTTACACTCAATATAAGCTTATTTTACTTTATTTTTCAGATCTTTGAAACTAAGAAAAAAAAAAAACAGAAGTGTTGAAAAAAATATGGAAGTTATGTTAAAAGATGGGGCAACTTCAAGCAGACCTTTAAAACAAGGTGTGTTCAGCTGAAAGAAAAGCATGAATACATTTGATGTTAAATTATGATTGTAATTACAGATTATAGCAAGTACTGTATGATTTATGGCTTGTATACTGAAAGATACACCTTTTATTTATTTTACTTTAAATATTCAAATTCCCATTAACATTCTAAATATTTCAGAAATCAATGATTTCATACAGGTAACCTCTCCAAGCCTGTAACAGTTTTAAAATCTACAGGATCATTGCTAGATCTACATTTAGAGGCGATTTTTATAGGTATGAACAGAATTATTAAACTGTTAATTATCATTAGGTTTTGCTGTATTATTTCAAGATGTATGTTAATAGGAGTTGGCAAATGTATATGATAATTAGGAGCCAGCAATAAATCCTTGTAACCAGGATAGGTTATTGTGATGGGGATTGGGGAAGTTACTGTAATCTTTACATTAGAAAATTTGCAACCACATTTTCAGTTCTGTGCATGTTATGAATTAAAGAAACAAAAGTTTTTGTTATTGTGAAATTTCATACTGTAATGTTTTGAAGGTGAACCCGTTACCCAGTCTTTTTTGTGCAATGTAGAATTATTTAAATCTCATGGAAGATATTCAGTGCCTCCTTGCCATATACTTTGGCTTGCATTCGGACATTGAAGATACAAGAAGTTGGCTGAATTATGTAAATTTACACTTCCTTGTCAGTATTTCAAGATACATTGTAAATTTCAGATGATGTACTAATCACTTCTGAGCTGTTTAATTACATAGCATCATGTTATTGTACTGTTGCAAGTTATGTTTTCAATATTTCAGTTTAGTTGTTTGCTAGAGGAAGCAGCTTAACTATGGTAATGTAATAATTGAGAACCTGGATAATAATAATATCTAGAGACAGGGCTATGGTATTTATAAATATTATTAATATGTTAACAAAGTGAATAAGGCTTATTAAAGTATTTAGTATGAGAGTTTAGTATCAAAAAGTTTCTTTTCATAAGTCAGTGTATCATTAGTGAGGAATTTCATAAATTTTATTTGTAAACTTCTGCCTGAATTTGTGTCAAAGTGAATGTAGCCTATAGCAAACATTATAGAAGAAATAAGTTTTTGTTTTTTTACTTGGACTGGATCTGTTATTTTTTTTAATAAATAATATAAAAAAACAAAGCAAATAACAAAATGATATTACAATAGTATATATTATTATTATTATTTTTAAAGAAAAAATGACAAAAAATTACCCAGATGTCAAGTAATTTAGTTAGATGCCATAGCAATTTTGTGGTGGGATTAACTGGGCAGTTAAAGGAATGTGATAATAGATTAATGAACCTAACAACTAATCAGTTACTTTTACGTCAGACTTGGATAGATGGAATAATTAAAAATGATAATAATTTGGAACAATTAGTTGATTATCTTTGGGAGTTGTGACACTAACTGATTAAACTGGAGAACCATAAATTAATCAAAATTATAATGAGAAATCATAATACCAGTATTTTAGTTACTTGAATAGTTTGATCAATCAAATGGTAATAATGAGAAACACCAGTTTCAAGTAGTTGATTGCTTTCATGATCTTAATTGATTTAATAATAATTTTCATGAGTATTTATTTTTGTGACCCTAATCTGTGCTCATAAATAATCTATCTCAATCAGCTTGATTTATTTACTCATTAAAGTGAGAGATCTACATACCTGATTTTTCTTTTCCTAAAAATGACATTTTAATATGTTTTGAAAAATAATTTATTTAAAATTAATATGATTATGAATTATGATAATTATATTAGAGATTGAATGTTGTTAAAAATGATTAATTTCTATTTGATAATCCTGAGTTTCATGTCCATTTTCACAAAAGTAATATTCAGGTAGAAATTACTTCGAAAAGTTTTTAAATAAATACAAGGTAATTCACAATGTTAAGTGTTTTTTTTCTGTCCACCCCAGCACGACTTCCTTTCAAAGTTTTAGATATCAGCAGTACACTTCCAACTTCATCACCAAATCAGAAGAAGAGAAAACTTTCTGAAGAGGATGTTGGAAAAGTTTCCAAGACCCCTCGTGAAGAATTTTCAACCAAAGAATGTGTGTCAGTAGCAAACAATTCTCAAATAATAGATACTTCAGCAGAAGCTGAAAATATTCCTGTAGTGAGTTCTAAGGTTTCCTCCATTGTGGAGAACTGTGACATTCGAAACCAATCAGATGAAGTTGTAGAGGTTAATATTGAAAATTCTACCACAGAAATAGAAAATGAAAGTAAAATAGAGGTTTATGTTCATCCTGGCCAACAAATTACAGATATCAGTACACTTGATACACATGCAACTGAACATAATAAGACTGGTTCTTGTCCATTATCAGTAGTTCTTGAGAAATGGCCAGGTAATAAAAGTACTGAAACTAAAGAAGGCCATTCAGAACAACCAGCAGAAGTGGAAAGTACAAACAATTATGAATATTTGGAACATTCCAGTCCTGGAGACACTTCTACTTCTTCAGTAGGTGCAGAAGATACGAGCGTGATTGAAAGTAAAGATGAGGGTGTGACTGCAGTAGAAACATCTGATACAAGCAAGATACATGAAGAATGTAAAGAACATGGAATTAAAAGAACACTTTCTCAGAGATCTGTCAAAAGAGAAGTGAAAAAGGTTAGTGACAGAAGTGCACTGAGTTACAGTAAAAAGTTGTAATTTTTTTATCCAGCTAGCATGAAATTTAATTAAACATTCTTCACGAAAAGGCAAAAGTTTAAAAGAAATAGTGCTTAATACAGTTGTTCTCACAAAATGCTCCATATGATAAAAAGGTGAAGAAAATTTAAAATTTTATCTCCTGATTTGATTTTCTGGATAGATTTTTTAAAAACTAATTTACATGTGAAGAAAAGTTGCTGTTCCTTACTTTAAGTAAAAAAAGAAAAATTGTTTGTATATATGTGAAGCATGTTAAGAAGGATTTTTTTGTTGTTGTTGTTAGGAAAATGATAAAGGCAGAAAAGTTCCCCATGAAACCTTTGAAGAAAGGCTTAAGAGAAAGGTAAATTGTATATAAACGTAATCATGCTACTGGATTTAAGTAACATAATCAATATTAGGCAAAGTATTTTTTGTATATAATCTTTATCCTCATTTATTTGTTTTCCCCCTGTGTGTGGATTCCTGTACATGGTGCAGGTACTGAACAGAAAAGGTTCTGTTCTTTCAGTTTACCTCCTCTGGGATCTAAACATCCACCTACGTAGTTGCCATGAGTGGCAACCTGTGACGGGAAGGAGAGGATCCTGGTGGTTGAGGGGTCTGACCCTGACACACCACTTTGGCCCGTAGGTGGACAGCCTTGGGGTGATCCCATGGGGTCAGTAAGCTGGTCTACTTGGGCTAAGGTCAACCAAGTACCACAGTTTTGGATTTTCTCAATGGGTGTTGTGAACATTGTATCTGATGCTGGTGTTTGGATGTAGTGCCTACAAAACCCTAACATCACTGCAGTATTTTTGTTTGCACTGTAGTGTCTTCCCTTGTAGGGCTCCATGATGGATGGGGTTAGTGGGCACTGAAACATTCTTTATTACTGATCCTCTGAATTAAATTTAAAAAAAATAGTGATAAAACAGAGCATTGGTTAATGACCACATTTTGAAGATTCTGAAGACCAATCTTCAACTTCTTCAACACCTGTACCTTCTTTTCTGATATTATATTCTTTATCAGACAAATCTTCAAGGAAAATGTATCCCAATTTATTCAGAAGAACCACCTGAATCATCTTGAAACATCAATCAGAGAAACCATTCTCAAGCAATAACATCTTGTCCTTTCTTTGACCTTGAAAAAGCTTATGATACAACATAGAGGTATGGCATTTTGCAAAATCTCCACTTATATGAGTTGCATGGCCATTTGCCCATTTTTGTTGAAAGTTTTTTAATGGGCAGGTGATTCAAAGTTTGGGCAGGTTTGACAGTTTTCAGTTCTTTCTAACAGGAACTTGGAGTCCCTCAGGGCTGTGTTTTGAGTATCACACTTTTTAGTATAAACATTAATGCCATCACTGGACAACTTACTATTGCTAATGTGCTTTTATGTTGACAACTTCCATATCTTGTGTCAGTTGTTGAACATGAGGTATATTGAGCAGCAGCTACAGACTTCCTGCAATTGTTTACTGAAGTGGACCACATCAAAGAGTTTTAACTTCTCTCTCTCTAAAACTGTTTTTATGCACTTTTGCTGCCACCTAGGTATTCACCCCAATTCTGAACTCTATGTTCGTGAAGTTGTGGTTCCTGAGGCAAAGTTCTTGGGGCTTATCTTTGACCATAAGCTGATTTTTATACCACACATTAAGCAGTTACGACTCTGTACAAGAGCACTGAACATCCTCCGTATCCTCTCTCCAACCACTTGGGGAGTGGATTGATGTTCTATGCTAAAAAATATATTATGCTCTTAGTTGACTGAAACTGGACTATGGGTCTCTGGACCTCAGCTTTGAAGATGCTGGACCCCATTTGTCATCTGGGACTTCAGCTCTGCACAGGGGCTTTCTGCACCTCCCCAGTTCACAGTGTGTATACAGTCTCATGAACCTCCTCAACACCTCTGCCATTTGCAACTATCTTTACTGTATGTTTCAAAACTTCTATCCACACTACAGCATCCCACCTGGGGTTGCATTTTCCTTCATCAGTGGACCATGCTTTTTAAGAACAGACAGTCTGCCATTGTTCCTTTTGGCCTTCATATCCAGGTGCAGTTGGACGAATTGGGTCTGACCTTGGATGACATTGCTGTATCCACTGGTCAGCCCATCTCACCATGGCTTACCATCCCCAGCCCAGATGTGATTTTTCTTTGAGCCATCTGAGAAAAACTGACACTCCCGATTGGAAGTACTGTTTTTCCATTCCCATTTATATGAATGGTTTGAAATCAGGTGACTGTGGGCTCTGCCATGGTTTATACATGCAAAAACGGCTTGATGACGATGACCGAAGAAGGTCGAAACGTTGTTCGCTCTTCTGTGTAAAATATTTTCTCAACCCAAACAAGGCGTTTTTTGCATATATATTTCTCTACAAGTGGGTTTTCTGCCATGGCTTGTTGTGGTTTGGCGTTTGTGCACAAAATATGTCATTTCTCTTGCCCTGGATCACATAGAAGCTAAGCAGTACTTGAACTGTATTGTTTATACTGACTCAGTTCTCTACTGTCTTTGGAATCACTTCATGTTAGTTCTCACCCTGTTTTTGCTGATATTCCAAACTAACTGGTTCAATTCTCTTTAACATCTACTTCTATCCAGTTGTTTTGGATACCAAGCCAAGTTGGTATTCGAGGGAATTCTATCATTGACACTGCAGTTAAGTCTGTCTGACACTATCACTGCTGTGCCTGTTCTGTACATGGACTATAGTCTTGTATTCAGAGCTTAGCTCTGTGCCAGTTGGCAGTCGACTTGGAATGAGCAATATGAAACAAGCTTTTCCAGATAAAACTCTCTATTGGACTTTGACCACCTTGTTTCTGTAAGGATTGGAAAGAAGTTGTCCTAACTAGACTACAATTTGTTGTAGTTCTTTAATTTGTTTTCTTTTATCTGGATCAGATGCACCAATGTGTGGTCTGTATGACACTCAGGTCATAATAGCCACATTTTACTGTCATGCTGTCATTGAGAGTCGTAATGACGGCACCATTTTAGACATGATTTGTCACAAAGTTTACCTCTGACATTGGACAGTGTTATTGATAGTGGTGACACTTGTTCACCTTACAAATGTTTTTAATTTTTTAAGGCCAATGGCCTTTTAAATGCTATTTAAGTTTTTAACCATGATTCCTTTTTATGAATTTTAATAATTTTACTGTAGTTTTTTTTACTGGTTGTTTGGTGCAGATAGCCTAGTTGATTTGTGCCATAAAATGCCAAACAACCAACCAAAATTATTTGTCTTCAAACCTTGTGAGTGATGGATGTATGCTCTTTGAACATTACCCTGATTTCTATGATTCTTAGATGCATTTTTTTTTTGTTTTAAAGTAGATATTTCCAAATGAATAAAACAGTTGGTCATTTTAGTAAGGTTTTTGGCAAAGTATAATGTGTTTAGACTACATACCTCACTCTTGTGTAGTGTGAATAGTTCATGTCTACAAGACTTGTTTATTTTTCTGTGTTCTAATTTGAAATAGTGTTCTGGTTAAGCCTATCTGCTTACTATGGCCTAAGGTTTTACTTTCTCTAGCAAGTACAATCACAGAAGCTATTTCCTGTTTATTGAAATAGCTGTATGCTACTTTAGTTTATTTATAGAGGATTGCTTTCCATATGTCAAATGGAGGAAAGATACTTTGATTCTTGTGATCTGTCTTTTGGAATGGTCAGCTACAGGATGACCTCTATTTTGATTGCAGGTGTTTGTATCTTCAACCAGATTCTATTGTGTCTTCAGAGAAAGCAAGTTCATTGTTACTTTTTTGATTGTGCAGTTCTCTTAAATTTAAATACAGTTTGATTTCTTCATTTATTTTTACATTTTAACTTCTCAGAGTAATCCTCTATCTCCCATTGCAATGCTGTGAATCTCTATCTGTTCTAGGTCACTGAGTGTCTAAATGTTTTAGGAACATGAGGTGACAATGTTAGGTGTATGTTTGAATTTTTTTTATAACCTTCAAACTGCTAGACAAGTTATTACCAAACCTGGTATATATCCTTTGAGGACCCTTTGTTATGATTATAATTTATCATGGACAAGCCTCCAATTTATTATGTTTCATATTACAATTTCAAAAAGCCTGAAATTGAGTTAAATTTTAATTTGCATTTAGAAGTTAATTATAAGTCAATATGTATCAGATGTATGATATTTGCCAAAAAAAAAAAAGATTCAACAGTTTTCTTTCTTTGTAGAAATATGTTTCAATACACACACAATAATACAATTTATAATAATGGCTATTACAAATAATGATTTACATATAAAAGCTTTACTCTTTTACAAATAATATTGAGTTTTCTGTCTGGTGTGAAACTGGTTATCTTATTGAGGGTTCACTATGAACAAATTAATTTTGGGTCGATACTGGTACAGTTTACTTAATGGGCAGCTAGTTAGTTCTTTACTGATTACACCCCAGTTTTTCATTGTTGAAGTTATGTAATGTCTTAGCCAAATGCTAACATCTGATGTTAATCTGCTTAAATTAAATAATTTGTAATGCTCACAATTTATAAACCTTCATGGTCAACATCTGAAGTTCCTGATTAATAAGTGTTAATCACAGTTACAGCTTCTGAAGTTTATGGTATACCAACTGTAGCAAACTAGTAAGATATGTCTCTCTACACATTATATTAGTTACTTTTTTAGTTTTTATAAGCATTAGATTAGACTAGAAAATTCTGCTAAAACAAAAACACTGGCAGTCCCAAGTATTTACATGTACATATAGTACGTTGTTGATTCTTAAACGTGAGAATTGTTTACAACTTTAATGAATAGGCAGGAATTTTGCAATACAGATTTTACAGTCCAAGTTACATGTATTTCTAAATGTATATTAATGGAAACAAACATCAGTATTAAAATAAATGTATAATAATAAATCCATCACATCCTGTGGAGTGTCTTTCATACTATTTGATACATGGCTCTGGTGGTTATTTTACTTCAATTAATTCAGCCCTTTCTGTAAACTTGAGTGCATTCATCACAGAATGTTTTTTGTTGAAATTCCCAATGAGTATTGGTTAGCATTCATTTGATTAAAACAAAAATTTAATACTATATCTTAGAAGTATTTGTGTTATGCAAGTTGTGTGTATTCTATGCAAAACTCCCTCTGTGTGAATTCCTGTATGTGGTGAGGGGACCTCCTAGGGAAGGTTCTGTTCTTTCAGTTTACCTCCTCTGGGATCTAAACATCCACCAACATGTTTGCCATGTGTGGCAACCCGTGAAGGGGAGGAGAGGATCCTGGTGGTTGAGGGGTCCAACCCTAACATACCACTTTGGCCTTGAAGTGCCCAGGTGGAAGCTGGATCAGGCAGACTGGTCCACTTTCACTGCTCTCGCAGAACTTGATCCTGCCATCGTGAATCAGCCATCAATAGATGACTGTGTGGCAGCGGTAACTGGCTGTATTATACAAGCAGCTGCTCAGTGTATTCCTAAAACCTCGACACGTTTTCCACGATATCCTCATCTGTGGTGGAATCCTGCTTGCCACTTAGCATGGAAGGCTCAAAAATGGGCCTGGGATACTTTTCGTAGATATCCCACACTTTCGAACCGCGTCACTTTCCAACAGGCCCGTGCACATGCTAGGTGGGTAAGATGTCAAAGCCAGAAAGAATCTTGGATTAAGTTCACAACTAGCATATCTTCTACCACCAGTTCCAAGGTCATATGGGACAGGATTTGAAAGGTCAGTGGGCACTACAATTCTGTCCCCCTCTCGATCTTACTCTCTGATGGTCAGTAGGTGGTTGATGTCTGGAGCATCGCTGATACTCTAGGTGAAAGCTTTTGCCGGGTATGGGTATCTAGCACTTCTGCTTGTTCCTCCACCTTCTTGGCCATCAAGATCCAGGCAGAGCGTTCACCTCTTTCCTTTCGAACTGACTGTCTCTTTGACTATAATTGTCCCTTTATACTGGTGGAACTGAAAATGGCCCTTCATCGGTCTGGCAGTACATCTGTTGGACCTGATGATGTACACTATGACATGCTGCACCATCTATCTCTTGCTTCTCTTGATGTCCTTCTAATTGTGTTTAACCAGATCTGGCAGGAGAATGTTTCTCCTGATGCCTGATGCCAGCCTATTATTTTACCTTTCTCTAAGCCAGGGAAAGATCCCAAGATTTCTTCAAACTACTGTCCAATTGCTTTCACGAGCTGTCTCTGTAAGACCTTAGAAAGGTTGGTTAATGCTCATCTTGTTTGGTTCCTCAAATCAAACAACATCCTCTCGCCCACCCAGTGTGGGTTCCAATGACACAACTCCACTATAGACCACCTACTTTGACTTGAAACATCAATCAGAGAAGCCTTTCACAAATGCCAACATCAATATTCTTTGACATTGAGAAGGCTTATAACGCAACATGGAGGTATGGTGTTTTGTGAGACCTCCATATATATGGGTTACGTGTCCATTTGCTTTTGTTTATTAACAAACTTTTAATGGACAGGAGATTCCAAGTTTGTGTGGGTTCAACACTTTCCCGTTCTTTTGTACAGGAACTTGGAGTCCCTCAGGGCTGTGTTTTGAGTGTCACTCTTTTCAGTATAAAGATAAATGCCATCACTGAACAACTTCCTTTCACTGTTGCAAACGGGCTCTATGTTGATGACTTTCACATCTCATGTCAGTCGTCAAACATGAGATATATTGAGCGGCAACTACAAACTGCCCTCAATCATGTACTGAAGTGGACTACAACAAACGGCTTTAATATTTCTCTCTCTAAAACCGTTCGCATGCACTTTTGCCGCCAACGGGGTATCTACCCTGATCATGAACTCTCTATCGATGAAGTATCACTGCCAATGGTTCCTGAGACCAAGTTCTTGGGGCTTATCTTTGATCGTAAGCTGACCTTTATACACACACTTAAAGCAGCTACGGGTCAAATGCAGAAGAGTACTGAACATCCTCCATGTTTTCTCTGCTGCCAGTTGGGGAGAGGATCGATGTTCTATGTTAAAGATATATCGTGCTCTTATTCGTTTAAAACTCAACTATGGATCAGTGGTCTATGGCTCTGCCAGACCTTAAAGATGCTGGACCCCATTCATCATCAGGGACTTTGACTCTGCACTGGGGCTTTCTGCACCTCCCCAGTTCAGAGCTTATATGTGGAATCTCACGAACCTTCTCTGCACCTTTGTTGATTGCAACTGTCTGTACTGTATTCTTTGAAACTTTGCTCCTTACCAAAGCATCCCACTTGGGGATGTGTTTTCATTCCTCAGTGGGCCTTACTTTTTTCAAAACAGACAATCTGCCATTGCTCCTTATGGCCTGGATGCGAAATCCAGGCGCAATTGGATGAATTGTGTCTGTCCTTGGAAAACATTGCAGAATCCACTGGTCAGCCTATTTCACCATGGCTTATTACAGCCCCCAAATGTGGCCTTTCTTTAAGCCATCTGAAAAAGACAGATGCTCCCAATTGGAAGTACTGTCTTATTTACTGAACATCTTTCGAACAACCTATTTCAATTTATACGGATGGTTCAAAATAAGGTGACTTTGTGGGCTCTGCCATGGTTTGTTGTGGTTTGGTGGTTGCGTGCAGAATTCCTTCTACAGCTTCTGTGTTCACTGCTGAACTGTATGCCATATCTCTTGCCCTGGATCATATTGAAGCTGAGCAGTACTCTGACTGCACTGTTTATACTGACTCCCTTAGTTCTCTGCTGGCCTTGGAATCACTTCACGTTGGCTCACATCCTGTTCTCACTGATATTCAAAACCGACTGGCCCATTTCTCATTAACATCTACTTCTATCCAGTTTTTCTGGATATCAGGCCACGTTGGTATTCGCCGGAATGAGCTTGCAGACATGGCAGCTAAATCTATCTGTTCAGGCACTATCACCACTGTACCTATTCCGTACATGGACTATGGTCCTGTATTCAAGGCTCAGCTCCGTGTCAGCTGGCAGTCCACTTGGAGTGAGAACGCGACAACAAGCTTTTTCAAATAAAACCCTATATTGGGCTTTGGAGTCTAGCTTCCGTAGGGTTTGGAAGGAGGAAGTTGTTCTAACTAGACTACTCATTGGTCACAGTTTTTTAACTCATCGTTTTCTTTTATCTGGAACTGATGCACCAGTGTGTAGTTTGTGTAACACTCAAATCACTGTAAGCCACATTTTACTTTCCTGCCATCGTTACGACTCTCAATGATGGCACTATTTTAAACATGTTCTGTCCCAGGGTTTGTCTTTAACATTGGACAGCGTTGTTGGTGATGGTGACACTGTCCACCTTGATAAAGATTTTAGTTTTTTAATGGCCATTAATCTTTTTAATCTCATTTAAGTGTTTGATATTTATTCATTACACCTTTTTAATTGTGGTTCCCTTTTCAGAGTCTCTGTCTCTAGTTCAGTTTGACATTGTAAAATGGCCAGAACATTAAATAACTCGACACCAGGACTGGAAAGACCAACTTTAGGTGACTAATGCTGCTGTTTAAACTACAAGTTAGTCTTCCTGGCAAGTTATTATTACACTTTTGCTGCATGTCTTTTAACACTTTTCTTACTTTACCTTTTGGAACTGGCCATACTGATGCATAACCCAGAACCGGGACTGGAAAGACCAACTTCACGTGACTGATGGTGGTTCTTGTACTTACCTGTTAGTCTTCCCGGTGGGTTATGATAATTACCATTCTGCTACAGAAATCACTTTACAACTTTGTAGACTGGATGTCAACATTGGTTTTATGCCATTTTCTATTTTTAATTGCTGTTTTGTTTATACCTTTGTTTCCTTTTATGAATTTTACTACATTTACTTTACTTTTACCTTTTTACTGGACATTTGGCTAATCATTATTACGGTTTTGCTATATGTCTTTTAAAACTTTATTATTTTACCTTTTGATAATGGCTGTTTTGACAACATAACCTGAAACCAGGACTGGAAAGGCCAACTTCAGGTGACTGATGGTGGTTCTTGTACTTACCTGTTAGTCTTCCTGGCAGGTTATGATCATTACCATTTTGCTAGAGAAGGTCCTTCACAACTTCTCTTACTCTGCCTTCTCTCTTAACATTGTAGACTAGGTGTCAACATTGGTTTTATGCTTTTTTTGTTTTTCAATGATGTTTTACCTTCATTCCCTTTTATGTATTTTACTACATTTAGTTTATTTTTACCTTTTACTGTTTGTTTGTGCCATAAAACACTAAATCAATCAATCTATGCAAAAAAAGTGTTTGATATTATTGTGTTGTATAATTATTAAATAGGAACTTAAAAAACAAGAGAGAGAAAGGTTAAAGAGAGAAAAGGAAAGGATCAGAAAGAAGCAAAGGAAAGAAAGAAGCGTGAACGTCTGGAAATAAAGGCCAAGAAAGAAAAGGAAAAACAGGAGAAAAAGGATAAAGAAGAGAGAGAAAAGCAAGAGAAGATCCGTGTGAAACAGGAGAGAAAAGAAAAGGAAGAAAGAGAGCGTCAAGAGAAATACAAACAAAAGGAGGAAGAAAGACAGAAAAAGCTGCAAATTTTAAAGTAGGCTGTTTTGTAATTAGTTTTTTAGAAATAAAATGAATGTAGATCAATTCCTTGGTGGAAAATTGTAATAAATATTGCACATAATTTTATTAATTAACCTAATTAGTTAATAAAAAAAATGTCAAATATCTGTTACAATTTAAAACCAAGTTTTGTTGAGTTGTAGTTAACTAAGCCCAGAATAATTAGCTGCTGACTTCTGTGTTTTGTTCATAGTTGATGTAGTTTTTATTTTTAGATGTCAACATCATGCATATCTGGTGGTTTTAAGAATGACTTATTTTTTTTAGTTACTTTTAAAAATGCAAATACGCATTTAAATTACTATAAATAATGTTGATAAATTTCTTTGTCTTTTCTAGTGCTAAGTTGGAAGAAAAGAAAAAAAAGGATGAAGAGAGGCAGAAAAAATTAGAGGAAAAGAGGAGAGCAGAAGAAGAAGAGGTTTATATAATTTTTTGTTTAGAAGTTTTACAAACTGCAGCAGTGTTTTATGTTAATATTAAAACCCTAGTGATAGGCTGGGAAACAAAAGATTTCAAGCTGTTTTTAAAAAAGGATATAATATTTAGGTTAGCACTTGAGTTTGTCAAGTAGAATTACACATTAGTGGCAATGCATATCAGATAAAAATTACTCGTTAGTATCAATGTATATCAAGTAGAAGTTGCATCTTATATATTATATATGTTGATATTAATGTACAACTTGTATTTCATACACCTTGATAATAATGTGTAACTTCTCGATGTACCTTGCTACTAATATCAACATGTATCAAGTATGCACATTACTATCAAGGTGTATTAAGTTGAAATTGCACATTAATATCAATGTACATTAAGTAGTTACACATTAGTATCTAATATGTAGTCATCCTTTGTTGAATGTAGCTCTCCATCATATCAGTCCAGTATTTCTGATTTTTCAGCATACCATGTTCATCTGATTTCTGCTTTTACTTCTGATTGTCCCTCCTTATTCTGTTTTGCTTTTGTTTAAATCTTTTCCCTAGCCTGTGTTGCCATTCTGTGGCTATTAATGCCCACCTATTATTGGAATAGCTTGATACATGACCAGCCCATTTCTAGTTAGTTCGTAGAAAGAACCCTACTGTATCTGTTACATTTGTTTTTATTCTGTCATTTCTTCATCTGTCTTGTGTTTTATGAAGTACTTGAAAATGGATGGTGTGGGTGAAAAGGGATAAAGTTGAGAAGTTAAGCTGTTATACTGTTATAGTTTTGTGAAAGTTAATTTATATTATCATTTGTAGTAATTTAGGTTAAATAATACAGTAATAACTGAATATACTGATTTTGGTAAATTAAAACTAAAATTATGAAGTTTTAACTTAAAATGTCTTGCAATTTTACTACATTCTTAAAATAGGCTTAGTACATGTTAAATACTTTAGGCTTAGGTATATTTGATCTTAATGGTAAATCATAAAGCAGGATAAATATGTTGTTTTATTAAATAAATACATTCTAGACATAGTAATGATAAAGTAATGGATGATTCTTAACTCTTAGACTACTGGTATTTGGTATTGTGTATTTTCAGGCTATAAGTATGGATACATTGGTTAAGATTAGTGTAGGAGTTAAGCATTTACAGTTTTTTAGGTGTAATGGGTACAATGAACGGGTTTTATTTGGGAACTCAGAATTGGTGTACTTTTGAGTAAGCTAGTAGTGAAGGTGTGAAATTTGTATGTAGACTTTGTAAGTTGGAGGTTATCCTAATTAAAATAGAAGCAATAGGTGGATAGAAATGTAGACTATGGGAAATGGAAACAAGATTTCAGGAGTAGCTTAATCTTTTACATGCAGCTAACACTGCCTTTCAGAAAGTTAGAAAGAGTACTATTAGAGTAGAAACTAGTGCATTTAGTTAGAGCAATCCTATTCTGTTCAGCAACAGAATAGATAGTGGGCAAATGGTGGTTTTTGAAGATGAGGAACTATTAAAGGGAAGGAAAACAAAAGGGTCAGGGAAGGATGTGGATGATAAGGAGGATATAGTTGTAGGTTATTCCTTGACAAGGCATGTGGATAGCCTAGTATGTGGGGTAAATAGGGAGAAAAAAGTTAAATTGTTACACCCAGGGGCAGAGGTACAGGAGATATAATAAAGGGAGGATAGCAGAGATACAGTTTTTGTGGTTGTAGGGGCTAATGATTTAGGGAAAGGTAGGCCATAAGAGCTAACTAATAAATACAAAGGGTTGATAAAATTATTTAAAGTTAAAGGCCATAATTTAATTTTTTCAGGGTTACTGCTCAAAATTAACTTTTGGGATGAAATTATAAGTAGATCACTAAAGCTAAATGTTAGGCTTCAGCTAGTATATAAGGATGAGCAGAATGCATGGTTGGACTTGAGATCATTTCAGCAGAAGAAGGGAGTTTTTGGAATAGATGGTTTACATTTAAATAGGGTAGGGGCTGGCTTGTTTGCTAAGACTAGTAACAGTTGTAAGGGATGTTTTAAACTAGACCTAGACAGTGGTAAGGGCTAAGAAAAGCTAAATGCAGAAAAGAGTTAGAGACAAAGATTAGTTTAGTATGAGAAATGAATATAAATGTAGTTATAAGGATAGGCTTAATTGTTACAAGTTGACTTTAGAGCACTGGTAGGAATAGAAGATTTTTATAGGAACAACTGAAACATGGTTAAACAGATTTTGATGGCAGAATTTGTTTTGAAATACAGGTTTTGAGGCTGTTTAATAGGGATAGAACACTAAAGATAAGGAAAGGGGTGGTAAAGAGTGAGTTACAACCTGTTGAATTTGAGGATATTAAAGAGTAAGGAGATTGAATCAGATTGGGTTTCTATTAGTTGATACAAAAAGAAAAGGCTTTTAGCGGGAATTTGTTACAGACCACCTAATGATCCTGATGAAATTAGTGAGAAACTTTACTAAGAGATTAAATTTCAGCTGTTGATGAAGTAATTCTTATGGGTGACTTTAATTTAAAGCATATAGATTGGGAAATGCTAGAGTTAAACCATAAAGGAGAAAGGTTTTTGTAAACTGTTCAGGATGCTTTTTGGTTTTGTTAGTTAGTCAGTGAACTTGCTAGAAAAAAGCTATTTTAAATTTATTGTAACCTTCAAATGCAGAAATGATCAAGAGGGTAAAAAAATTGGGAACATCTGGGTGCAAGTGTTTATTTCTCTATTAGGTTTATTGTTTGCTACATAAGGAGATGAGGAATGATGCTATTTTGGTTACAGATATTTAAAAAAAGCAAGTTTTGAAGGGATGTGACAAGAATTATCTGTTGTGAATTGTGAAGGTGAAATATTCAGAGACACTGGTGAGATGTGGAAAATTTTTAAATGCTCAAGTTAAACATATTCCTTACAGAAAAAGAAAAGTAGCTGTAAGTAAAAAAGCAGGTTGGGTCAGAGAGTTTAAGACATGAAATTAAAAAAAAAACATTATAAATTTAAGAAATTGAATAGTATGATAGGAGATTTAGAACATTATAGAAAATCAAGAAAGTTGGTGAAATAAGAAGTTAGGATATCAAAATGATGTATGAGAAAAAGTTATCTGAAAATGTAAAAATTAACAATGAAGATTTCATTAAATACATTAAGGGTAAACAAAATATTAAAATGGGTGGTAGGGACCCTTGAGGGATGATAAAGCAAAGCTAATATCTGATTATTATAAGGTTGTTGGGTTAATAATTTGTTTTTTTTTTGTTTGTTTTTTTAGTAATGAAGTTTTAAGCAGTGTTTCTTATCTTAAACAGTAGGTAAATGGAAATTAGATAAAACAAGGTGACTGAATCAGTTCTGAGCTGGTTAAAATTACAGGGTTAAGGGTTTTAAAGGAGATTAAAGATAAGATATGTGAGCAACTTAATACTGTTTTTGTCAGTCTTTGAATAGTGGGCAAGTACCAGAGGATTCAAACTTACCTAATGTTTCTCTTATCTACAAGAGTGATAATGGAAGTTTTCACAGTAATTATAGGCCTATTAGTCATACATCAGTTGTAGGAAAAGTTTTGGAAAGTCTGATAATAGATATTATGCAGAGTCATTTAACAAAGTTTAAAATTTTATTGGATAACCAGTGTGGTTTCACTAAGGGAAATATTTTGCAGATCTTTTAACATTTTTTGGAAAGGTTACTTTGTGTATCTGGGTTTAAAAAAACATTTGACAAAGTGCTACATTAGATTTTTAAATAAACTTACCTCTATAGATATTTGGGAGATAAGTTAGCTAAATGTGTAAAACAATAGCATGAAAGAATGTAGAGGATTGTTTCAAATAGAATTTAGTCAAATTGGATTAATGTCACAAGTGTTGTACCTCAGGGCTCAGTGTTAGGATGTTTACTCCTATTGATTTACAAAATAATAGTCAATAATCACTTAAATTTGGAAATGTTAAAGTTATTGGGTTTTACTAGCTCTGAAGAGGGTGATGCTGATTTACAAAAGGAACTAAATCATTTAGCGAGTTGGGTAGATAAATGGCAGATTGGTTTTAGTTATAATAAATGTCAGATAATGCATGTGGGTTATCATAATTTAATTATAAATATAACTGGGTTGGTATAACTTTAACAGTGTTATGGAAGAAAGGGATCTTGGTGTAAGAGTCAATCTGTCTGTAAAGCCATCCAATTAGTGTGCTGTTGCTTGTGGTAGGGCAAATGGGATTTTAGGTTGTATTTACAAAAATATTGAATACGAAAGTAAAGAGGTTATAATTTCATATAAAGGTCACATTTGAAATATTGTGTTTGATCTTGGAATCCTTATCTTAGAAAAGCCATTAATTTGTTGGAAAGAGTTCACAGAAGGGTTACTAGAATAGGGGCTGAGATGGAGGGGTTGTCCTTAAGAGGAAAGCTGAAATATCTCAAATTTCTTTCTCTTAAAAAAAAAATTAGCTAAGACAGTTTTAGTTTTCTAACAAAGTGGTTGACCTTTGAGATGTTATAAAGGCAGTAAATTTAAGTGAGTTTAAGAAAAACTTTAAATTTATGAATTATAAAATCAATCTTTGAGATATCTGTTTATTTTTTAATTTTCTTTAAAGAATGGAATAGCTGAGATGAACCAGTATGCCATATGTCATTCCAAAACATTATTGTGTGTTATTTTTCTTTCCATTTCTTGTGTGGTTTTAATCTTTTTCCTTATCTTTTGTTAATGTCTATGTTTTGCTGCTGTTTGTTAAGGTTGGAAGTACACACTGATCCATGATCTTTTACTTCAAAGCAGTGTGGGTATTTTGATCCTCTAGAATTTCCTTATACATTTCCAAACATTGCCATGTTGTCTTTATTCTTACCATAATGTCTTCTCTTGTTGTGTTTTCCATTTTGAAGGTTTGTCCTAAATATTTGTACTCTGATACACACTATGGTTTTTATTCTCAATTTTGTTGGTATTTGTGTCATGGTGGTTGATCATATATTTGATTTTTCCTGTATTTTTATTCCTAGTTTCTTATTACTGACAGTTAAACTGTTTAACAGGCTTCCATCTTTTCTAAATTTGTAAAGAGAGCTACAGATGTGAAATCTTGATCTGGTAATGTCTCACCAAATCTTTGTCACTAATGATATCTCATTATCAAGGCGTATTTTTGTTTTTTGGCCCATATACATATCATATCTTGTTGCATGTTAGATTCATGACTACTGTTGTTAAAGTGGGATATAAATTACACATTAGTGTCAAGGTGTATCAACAGTACTGTAAGAAATAAACTAAAATAAAGCAAACTCAGTGCAAGATTTGTTATTCTGTCAGAAATATCAGTGTTTATAAAAACTTTTCTAGTTTGGTTATGAGTTTGTAAATTTTTGATAAAATAGCAGTTAGAAGTGTTTTTTAAATTTGTATTTGTTTTTTTGCTTTTCAGGAAAGAAAAAAAGAGAAGGCAAAAGCTACATTTGCAAGTTTCTTTGTAAAAGCAGAACCTAATTTTGTCATCAGTGAGGTATGTTTTGGTGTATTTTTGTCTTTCCAGGTTTGGATAGAAGTGTAAGTTGAAGGAGAGTAGGAAAAAGCAGATTTTACACTTCTATTTGAAAGACTTACTCTTATCACCCCCATAAAGTTTAAAGTGCTCTTGATTGTTTTTGCATTTCTACATATTCTGAACACTGAAGAAGGAAGAATTAATAGGAAATGTGAAGTGTTTGTTGTATGCACACATACATGCAGTGTTAGGTCTATAGGCTTAGAGATTTCAATGAGTCTATTGAGCAACTTTGTTCTTAACAGTAACCATACATTCATTTATCTGTAAATTTAGTTTATCTTTATCTGGGAAATCTGAGTATAAATATTATTTAGTGTTAATAAGAACTGAAATATTTGTTTTAAGCAGGTAATATATTTCAACCGTTTAATTGACACAGATTGGAGTTAAATTTTGATTTTTAACCAACAACAAAAATCTGTAAAACTAAAGTAAGTTCAATTGTAGTAATTTTGTTGTATAGAGATACTACGTAACCCGTAATCTGAATACAGTGTTTGTATCTTTACTGTAACAATTCTGAACAAAAAACTTCAATATTTTTTTTGTAGTAGCCTCCACTTTTGTGTGCTACAAAAGCAAGATCTGTTTTTTGTGACTTCAGTCTCATAAAAATGTCCATTACCTCAAACATGTTTGTCATAATCCATCCAGAAATTGTTTCCAAACAGGAAAAACAGCAAGGAATTTTTCTACCATTTGAAGTGAAACAAAACATGGTTCTTGCTCCTGTTGTTCCTGAATTCAGTAGTGCTAATTTTGACAAAGAAAATATGGAAAAACAGTTACAAGGCCAGGTATATATTATATTTTTAAAAAAATGTGATTTGATTTTCTTTGTAAAGTATTGAGGTTTTTGTTAAATTAGAAAAAAAAACTTCAGATAGATTGATTTATGTTCATCCAGTCTTCAATTTTGACAGATGTGTACTTATCATATTCTCAGTGTTCATATATATTATTTAATGTTTTATTTCTCTGAATTGTTTAGAAGTTTTTGAAAAAACTAAGAACTTGTACATAGTCTTGTAGATTAGTAAGACAAGAAAATATATTTTAGGGACCACGTATGACGTACCTGGAAGAGCTGAAAAAAGAGAAACACAAACCTTTCTGGACTAAAAAGTGTCAAAAAGTTGAAATAAATGAGGAAGAAGATATTTTTATTGAATCTGAGGAACGGAAGATGAGGCCAAAACTTAAAGTGAAATTGTTGCAGTTTTGTGAGAATGTTAGGCCACCTTACTGGGGTACCTGGAGAAAGATAAGTACAAGTGTGAACCCCAGAAGACCATTTAGTAGAGATGTAATTATTTTTGATACTTAATAACATAGGTATTCTTATGATATTTTTACTTTTGGTTTCTGTTTGTTTTTACTTAAACTTCCTTTTTATAAGTGAATAAGATGGTTAGATGAAAGAAATCGCAGAATTTCTAGCTTCATAAACATTATAAGAATAATATACAACTATTGTTTTCTGTTTACTGTAATAGCAAGCCAACTTGTAAAAGTTCTTCAAATATTTTATCAGTATTCCTATATAAAATTACTTTAAAGTTATTCATTAATGTAAGTAAAGTAATTGGGAATTTAATAAGAGATTAACAGTTGTATTTGAATATTTGTCTCCTAAGGTGATATTTGACTATGAAGTTGACAGTGATGAGGAATGGGAAGAAGGAGGCCCAGGAGAAAGTTTGTCGGGAACTGAGGTAGGATAAACTGTGTACCCTCATGTACTAGTATTTTAATACTGATTATTAGTTCAAAATTCTGAAAACATAAGATCACCAAAGCCATATAATGAAAGATAAAAATTAATATAATTATTTCACCGGTTGCTAGCCTGATGGACTATCAGTGTGCTTGTCTCATTGTTCACATCTTTTACAAAAAAAAAAAAAAGCTCTGTGCTTTTGAGTTGTTTGTAGTTGATAAAAAGTGATATTCAAATACGACTGTTTGGTTAGATATGAGTAGCCATGGAGTCGGTGGTAGGAACATTTTATTAATGACCTTCCCTCTAGTCTTATCACTTCAAAATTAGGGATAGCTGATGCAAGTTGCCTTTTGAGTAGAAAATATCTCAAAACAAACTCGTTGGTTTTGTTACACCCCCTGCTAGTTTATTGTTTTAAAATACAGATCTCTCTATAGTTGTAATTATGTGTATTGGGTACTTTTTTTAATCTTGTTTAGCTAGTAATGTAAGTGTTAAGTTTTTCTATTTATTGTTCAAACTTAACTCCTCAAAATATAGCAATAAGTATAAAATTTTCAAACTAAGGTAGTTTTAGTTATTAAAAAAATGTCATACTAGCAGTGACTAATGACCCTTTACCTCTCAGTTGGTAGAGGTCTCACTTGGCATGCAGAAAATCCTGGGTTAAAATTTCCTCACATAAATTATTTGATAGTGAAATAATTTGGATTTTCTAAATTCTGTGTAAAAGAACAAAGTAACATTACAGTAATTGTTTTAAACAAGTAGTGATTGATCTTAAGAAGTGTTGAGGTGCATCTGTATATTCAAAAGAAGTGACATGGATGTGATTAAAAGTAGCTAACAAGTGGGTTAAGGTGTTTGACTTGTAATCTAAGGGTCGCAGGTTCAAATCCCTGTTGCACCAAAAATACTTGCCCTTTCAGTTGTGGGGGCATTATAATGTGACAGTCAATCCCACTATTTCTTGGTAAAAAAGTACCCTGAAAGTTGACGGTGGGTGGTGATGACTGGCTGCCTTCCCTCTAGTCTTACACTGCTAAATTAGGGAAGGCTAGTGCAGATAGCCCTCGTGTAGCTTTGTGCAAAATTATAAACAACAAAGTAGCTAGTCAACTGCTATTAATCTATGAGTGAATGAAGAAAATTGTTGATATTTGCATTAAAAAATGTTATTGGTAATTTATTTCAGTGTTTTGTATATAAATGATTAAATTAGCAAACACAGATGTTCATGTAATAACATTATTATATATTTACTTTCACATGGTTGACGGGTAACAAACGTTTATAGTGTAACGTTTTGATGAATATAACTTGTTTGTATTGAAAGGATGAAAAGGAAAGCGAAGATGAATACGAAGTCGACAATGAATTTTTTGTTCCCCACGGTTATTTGTCAACAGATGAAGAGCAAGATGATGAAGGAAATCCGGTGGGTAAAGTTAATTTAATCATATTGGTTTGATACATGTTGTAACATTTTAGTTTGGTTAGCATCAGTTTAGCTGGTTGAAAAATGTAAGAAAGTGGAAGTTGCACTTCACAGGAAGCTTAATGTTACTGTAGTCCATTGAATCGTCTATTAAACTCTTACTATTAAACTACACATTGAGGCAGGTGTGTGTCTTTCAGTCGGTAAGTCCTGTGAAACCAGTTTAGGCTTCATGTAAGTTAATGCAGGGCTTGTACGGGTTTTTAAAAAAATGAGAATTTACCTCAGTGTTTTGAAAAAGTTATGGAAAATGAACTTTTTTTTTTCTTTCAGTATTACAAGTTGGTGTTTTCCCATAACTTCTTCATCTGATGACTACATCATGTAATATTTGATAGAAAAAATCTAAGTGAGCTCTCAGTGATGTGCATGTACAAATAACATCTTGAATTACTTTAGTAGTACAATATTGAACAAGGTTGTAGACATTAGTCTTACCATTCAGGCAATTGAGTAATTGTGATTCATCTGGTTTTTTCTTCCATCATAATTTTTATGTTCTGCAGAATTCACTTGCATATATAAAACATGTTGGGCAAGTGTATATTCAATAGTGGCATGGCTTCTGCAGGACAAGAACATGGAATGGCTTGTTACATCACCAAGAAGCTTGTTGCAGTGTATGACTTATCACTACAAACTTGCCCATATTGCCAACAATAAACTTTTTAAGGCATACATGCATAACTTGCATAAATTGCACTTGTCAACATTAGCCACACTGATCATACATAGTTTGATATCGTCTGAATCTAGGCCTGTGTCAGATAGAAAATTGACAGTTTGGCCTATCCTTGTGACAGATCAAGGCAGTGTCACGGTCTAGCATGTAAGCAATTAATATTCCTAAATTAAATTTAATTCCTAAGAGATCTGATGAAAAATTAAATAAAATTGCAATATTTTGCAATTAGCCATTGGATGGTTCACTTTTCATATAGGTGTCAAATCCTCATTATGCAGTTTATTCACTATAGGGCAAACTGGATTCATATGTTTAAAAAGAGAATGTGTTGAAACCCTAGGTTTTGTGGGTCCTGAAGATTGTTGTTAGTTGACAATTAGAAAAGCTATAAAAATACAAACTGTTTCAAAAGATGTTCCCAAACAGTAAAATCACATCCAAGTTTTCTTGTGAAGAGAAAAAAAATTTGTATGTGATTTTATGATGACCAAAGAAGGTCTAAACATTGTTTGCTTCTCTGCATAAAAAATTTTCTCAACCCAAACCAGCCGTTTTTACTTGCATATTTTTCTCTACAAGTGGGTTTTCTCGTCATCGCTGTGTATGTGATTTGTTTCACATTGGCTCCATATGCTAACTCTTCTATTTGTATCAAAGGTCTGGAAAAGATAAGACTTTGTTCTCTTGCATGATGAATCCCTAAATTGTAAAAAAAAGCTTGAAAGAACCAACTTGATGTGTCCCTTTGGTACTTTGATTCAAAAAAACTATTGTGATGACTAGATTCCTTGACTCTGAATTTCTCTACCATACATGGTTAATGATCTCTTCAGTGATTTCTGACAGCTGATGTAAGATCTTAATATTAAGAGTCACCTTGTACAAATACAGATAGACTGTCAACATATTAATTGGCCATTCCATGAGACATTGGAATCAGAGTTAAAAACTGCAAATTGAGACCCATTTGTAATCAACATTGGGTTCTTTAGTCTCTACGTGGCCATGGGGTTCTTTGTACTGTTTGCAGAGCCTATAACTGGGATTTAAAAGCAATATTTAAATCAAGGTACTGGGCAGACTAAGAAAATTTCTGGGTCTCGCACATATGTACTGAAATTTTGTTCTACCTGATGGCCCCTTGGTGTGGATTTCTGTATGTGGTGAGGGTGCTTCCCAGGGAAGGTTCTGTTATTTAAGTTTACCTCGTTTGGGATCTAAACATCCACTCATTTGTTTGCTGTGTGTGGCGACCCGTGAAGGTGAGGAGAGGATCCTGGTGGTTAAGGGGCCCAACCCTGACACACCACTTTGGCCTTGAATTCCTGTAGACAGGTGGCCTTGAAGTGCCCCTCCTTGGGTCAGTTGGCTGGTCCACTTGAGCTAGGGTCAATCGAGTACCAGTGTTGGATGTTCTCAACAGGTGTGGACATTGTATCTGATGCTGGTGTTTGGGTATAGTGCTCACAAAACTCTGGCATTGCTGCAGTGTCCTTGTTTGACATCGTAGTGCATCCCCTCATGGGGCTCCATGGTGGGTGGGGTCAGTGGGTATTGAAATATTCCTTTTTTTATTATGGATTCTCCAAATAAAATAGTGAAAAAACAGTTCATAGGTAAATGACCATGTTTTGAAGATTCTGAGCAGCAATCTTCAACGTTTGTAACACCTGTTGTGCCTCATTTTCTTATCCAACATTCTTTTTCAGAGAAACCGTTAGGGCAAATGCCTCTCTTTTTCATGCAGAAAGGACTAGAGGGACTTGCTGGCTCTTCAAAGTCAGTAAAGAAGCTTTGATCTGGTGGCATTGGTGGAAATATCTACATCTCAACACTGTAAACTCCACTTGCATTCAAAGGCAATTGGGGATATACCTATTGAGGTTACACCTCATGCTACTTTGAATTCATCACGAGGAATTATTGTTGAGAGGGATTTGAAGAACATACCGAGTCAGATGTTCTCGTTGGTTTCTCCACTCAAGGAGTTTCTGCAGTGAGGCATATCTCCGCTTGCAAAGATGAAATTACGATGCCGACCAATATCCTCATTCTGACATTTACATCACCACATCCTCCTGTCACCACAAAGGCACGTTATCTTTATTGCAGGGCACGGCCATACATTCCAAACCCTCCAATGTTTCCAGCATCAGCAGTTCAGTGACTCAGTGTGATTGTTGCGATAGCAAGGACCATGATGCCTATGAGTGTGAAACAGACCCTCATTGCTTCAATTGAAATGGCTGTCACCTGTCCTACTTTTGTTCTTGCCTTAAATGGTTGGAAGAAAAAGAGGTGCTGCATTTCAAAACTATTCATAACATTACTTATCCTGAGGCTCGAAAGTTGCTGTCTATCACTTCATCTTGGACATATGCTGCTGCTGTACTTTGTTCCACTGCTACAGTTGGAGTAGACAGATCTCTCTGTGCCTCCAAAAGAATCGTTCTAAAAAAAATTAAAGCTCTTTTGACCACCATGGTTAAAAAAGTTGATAAATCAACTTCAACATCTATCTCTGTCCCTTACATACATTCCAACAAATATCAAGATCCACTTCCTTTGCTTCTGGGTACAGGCATTTCCTGGGATACATCTTCTCCCACCTCAAGATGCAAAACAATCATTTGTTCAAGTCATCATTCACTGGAATCCTCTTCCAACAGCAGAGACCTGACAAATTGACCCAGGGCATGATCCATGGAAGTTGATAGACCTCTCTCGAATAAAGACAGTAAAAAAAAAAATGTGGTCATAAACAGAAGGGTTCTCCACCCAGTTTGCCTAGACATAAATACAAATGGCTACTTATGTACAATGTAACTGTCAAGGTTTATGTTCTAACCTGGATGACATTAAAACACTGATTGCTTCCTACCATCCTGTATGTCTTTCCTTAAGGAAATATTTCTGAAACCAGCCGATACAGCCATCTTTCGGCAGTTTTCTTTGTACTGAAATGACAGGCTGTGTGATGGATGAGTGTGTGGAGGGGTGGCACTGTTGGTTGATCAACATGTACCCACCCTATCTTTGCCCCTTGACACACACTTGGAGGCTGTAGTTATCTGTGTTTCCTTGGGTCACATTTATTCTCTCTACCTGTTGCTTGAGAGATCTATGATCAATCAGACCTTGACGCTCTCATTGAACAGTTGCTATCTCCCATTTTAATCCTGGGGGACTCTAATGGACATCATCCCCTCTGGGGTAGTGCTGATATTGGTAGGAGGGATCACTCTGCAGAGCATTTGCTCTCTGATCACAACCTTTCTCTTTTCAGTACAGGTTCTTCTACTTATTTTCATGCACCTAGTCAGTCCTTTACTGCTATTGATCTCTCAATGTGCTCTTCTTCACTATTTTCCAATTTTTCATGGAGGATTGACAATAATCCATGAGGCAGTGATAATTTTCCTATAATTTTGAGAGAGACTGGCTGTGGTCAATGCCACCAGACCCGTGTGCCCGGTGGAAGCTGGATCATGCAAACTGGCCCTCTTTCACTGCTCTTGCAGAATTTGTTCCTGCAATCCTTTTTAAGCCATCAGTACACAACTCTGTGGCAGCAGTAACTGATTGTATTATACAGGGTGGCCCATAAGTCCCTACCCATCCATATGTTGTGTCTAAACAATGTTATAATACTAATGATGAGTTGAAGGAAGCTGTTACCGTGGCATTTGGAACAATAACCCCTACCATGTTGAGGAAAATGTCTCACGGAACATGGCGTTGCATAATATTATGCAGCGTGAATGAGGGACAGCACACAGATACACTGGATACATAAAATATATGGATGGGTAGGGACTTACAGGCCATCCTGTACAAGCAGCTGCTGAATGTATTCCTAAAACTTCCACAATTTTCCATGATATCCTCATCCATGGTGGAATCCTGCCTAACAAATAGCATGGAAGGCTCAAAAATGGGTCTGGGATACTTTTCGTAAATATTCCATACTCTTGAACTGCATCGCTTTCCAGCAGGTCCATGCAAATGCTCGGTGGGTAAGACGTCAAAGTCAGAAGGAATCTTGGATTAAGTTCACAACCAGCATATCTTCTACCACCAGTTCTAAAGTCATAAGGGACAAGATTGAAAAGATCAGTGAACAGAATATAATTCTGTCCCCCTCTCGATCTTGCTCTCTTATGGCCAGGAAGTAGCTGATACCTGTAGCATTGCTGATACTCTAGGTGAAAGCTTTTGCCGGGTATCTAGCACTTCTGCTTCTTCCTTCACCTTCTTAGCCATCAAGACTCAGTCAGAGTGGTCACCTCTTACCTTTTGAGCTGATTATCTCTATGACTGTAATCGTTCCTTTACACTGATGGAACTCAAACTGCCAGTACATCGGTTGGACCTGATGATGTACACTATGAAATGCTGTGCCATCTATCTCCTGCTTCTCTTGCTTTTCTTCTAGTTGTTTTTAACTGGGTCTGGCAGGAGAATATTTTTACTGATGCCTGGTGCAAGGCTATTGTCCTACCTTTCTCTGAGCCTGGGAAGGATCCCAAGATTCCTTCAAACTACCATCCAATTGCTTTGACAAGCTGTCTCTGTAAGAATTTAGAAAGGATGGTTAATGCTGGTCTTGTTTGGTTCCTTGAATCAAACAACATCCACTCACTCACCCAGTGTGGGTTCCGATGACAACGCTCCACTGTGGACTACCTGATTTGACTTGAAACATCAATCAGAGAAGCTATCTCAAATGACAACATCTTGTATCAATATTCTTTGATGTTGAGAAGACTTATGATATAATATGGAGGTATGGCATTTTGCAAGACCTCCATGTATATGGGTTATGTGGCCATTTGCCCATTTTTATAAAAAAATTTTTAATGGACTGGAGATTCCAAGTTCGTGTGGGTTCGACACTTTCCCTTTCTTTTCTACAGCAACTTGGGGTCCCTTAGGGCAGTGTTTTGAGTGTCACACTTTTCAATATAAAAATTAATGCCATCACTGAACAACTCCTTACTGTTTCAAATGAGCTCTATGTCGATGACTTTCACATCTCATGTCAGTCATCGAACATGAGGTATATTGAGTGGCAGCTGCAGACTGCCCTCAATCGCTTACTGAAGTGGACCACAGGAAACAGCTTTATATCTCTCTCTCTCTCTCTTTAAAACCGTTTCCATGCATTTTTGCCAACAATAAGGTATTTGCCCTGATCCTCAACTCCATATCGGTAAAGTTGTGCTTCCTGTGGTCCCTGAGACAAAGTTCTTGGGGCTTATCTTTGACTGTAAGCTGATCTTCATACCTCACATCAAGCAACTGTAGGTCAAATGTACAAGAGCACTGAGCATCCTCTGTGTCCTCTCTTCCACCACTTGGAGAGTGGATCGACATTCTGTGCTAAAGATATATCGTGCTCTTATTTGATCGAAACTTGACTGTGGATCACTAGTCTATGGGTCTGCCAGAATCTCAGCTTTAAAGATGCTGGACCCTATTTGTCATCAAGGACTTTGGCTCTACACTGGGGCTTTCTGCACTTCTCCAGTTAAGAGCTTATACATAGTCTCATGAACCTTCTTTGCACCTCTGCTGTTTGCAACTGTCTTTACTATATGCTTCAAAACTTCGTTCTATACCAAAGTATCCCACCTGGGGTTGTGTTTTCCTTCCTCGGTGGGCCATACTTTTTCAGAACAGACAATCTGTCATTACTCCTTTTGGCCTTTGTATCCAGGCACAGTTGGATGAATTGGGTCTGTCCTTGGATAACATTGCTGTATCCACTGGTGACCTGTCTTTAGGTCTTATGAGAAAAGCAAACACTCCCAATTGGAAATACTGTCTGCTATTTGCTGAACACCTTTCAAACCATCCTTCCATTCCTATTTATACAGATGGTTCGAAATTAGGTGACTGTGTGGGCTCAGCTGTGGTTTGTTTTGGTTCGGTGGTTAGTTCTCTTCTGGCCCTCGAATCGCTTCATGTAGTTCACACCCTGTTCTCACTGATATTCAAAACGAGTGGCCTATTTCTCTCTAACATCTACTTCCATCCAGTGTTTCTGGATACCATGCTACATTGTTATTTATTGGAATGAGCTTGCCAACACTGCAGCTAAATCTATCTGCTCTGGTACTATCACCACTGTGCCTATTCCGTACATGGGCTATGGTCCTGTTTTCAAGGCTCAGGTCCGTGCCAGCTGGCAGTTGACTTGGAATGAGCACAAGGAAAACTAGCTTTTCCAAATAAAACCCTCTATTGGACTTTGGCCGTCTTGCTGCCATGAGGATCGGAAAGAGGAAGTTGTTCTAACTAGACAACGCATTGATTACAGTTTAACTCATTGTTTTCTTTCATCTGGAACTGATGCACCAGTGTGAAGTCTGTGTAATACTCAGGCCACAATAAGCCACATTTTTCTTTCTTGCCTTCATTTTGACTCTCAATGACAGCACCATTTTAAACATATTCTGTTCCAGGGTTTGTCCATAACATTAGACAATATTATTGGTGATGGTGACACTGTCCACTTTGGAAATGTTTTTAGTTTTTTAAAGGCTATTAATCTTTTTAATGCCACTTATGTTTTTTAATTTGTACATTAGACATTTTTAAATGTGATTCCCTTTTAAGAATTACAGTCCATCTAGTTCGATTTGAAATTAGAAAATGGCAGTAACATCAAAATATTCAAACCCAGGACTGGAAAGGCTGACTAATGCTGCTGTTCTGCTGTTTGAACTTACCTGTTAGTCATCCTGGCGAGTTACTAAAATATTGCTACAAATCTTTTGAAACTTTTATTACTCTACTTTTTGAAAATGACCATAACATCAAATAACTCGAACAGGGACTGGAAGGGTGACTGACGGTGGTTTTTGTACTTTCCAGATAGTCTTCCAGGTGAGTTATGATAATTACAATTATGCTACAGGAAGTCCTATACAACTTGTATTACTGTAGTTTTTCTTTAACGTTGTAGACTAGATGTAAACATTGGTTTTATGCTATTTATGTTTTTCTAAACTTTGTTTTGTTTTACCTTAATTTCCTTTAATTTTAACTTTTTACCGGATGTTTGGCACAGATAGCTGAGCTGCTTTGTGCCATAAAACAACCAACCAATCTACCTGATGGATAGAGGATGCATCTGTTATATAACGTTCAATTGAAAGTATTTTGAATTTTTAAATATACTTCAAAACATTTGACCCAAATCAATCTCTTACTACAGAGTACCAAAACGTTGAGCCTTTAATAATGTTAAATTTGCAGCAAATAATTTGCTTCCTATAGCAAAGTTATTTTATGTTTCAATATTTGAAGAACTCTTTCCATTCCTAATGAAATATCAGATTGAACAACCTGTACTGCCTTTTGTCAGCTGTGATCACAAACGTTTTGGGATTGTAAAACACATTGTGCTATCCACAGCAGACACTGCATTTAATAGTTCAAAATTGACTTAAGCAATACAGAAAATACCAAATCAGCTAAGCATGTTGATATTTGTTTTTGTGCGACAGAAAATTTGAAAGTGTTGATTGCCACAGAAAAAGCAAACTCCAAGAGATGAGTTTGAATTTTGGTACATTTTGTGTTTTTAACGTACTTTGCTCTCTCAACATGGGCTTGGTTAATTCAACTGCCCACATAATCTCATTGCTTTTGTTTAAAGTCTGAATGGGTTTAATACTTCTAACTTTCAATATAGTGTGTGTGTGTATATCTTCACAAAATTTGGCATTCTTTCAGTTAACGTAATAAGTCATATTTTTTAGCAAAGTATGTTTAATAAACTAAAATAAAGCTTTGTCCATTAATGTAATAAGTGTTTATTTTGAATAATCTGTGTGAAAAGTAATTTTCATGTTAATATTAAAAATACTTTTCCTCATCTCAAAAATTTCAAATTTCCTTTTTGTAACCCCTAAAACCTCTTAAATACATTTCAGATAATGTTTTCAGTAAAACTATATTTTATCTGCTATTTTCTCTGCTGTAACTCAAAGCAGAATCAGTCAATTTGACTGATCTCAATATCACCAAAAGAAAATCAAAATACATCTAAATTACCCTATTTTTCTTTCTAAAATGACTTTAAATTGTAACATGAAACTGCATTTATTTATCTCAAGTAGCTTTAAGTTCATAACAGTATAAACTGTATATCTTTAAATTTTATTGTCCTTTGAACCATGTCTGTCACCAATGGTATAAGTTGTAAGTCATTCAGGACACATGCAGTTCATGTTACGCTATCAGTTTTACATTATTCCTGTGCTGCTTACCTCATGAAACATTTGTATTTTATTTTTACTAACCTAAAAAAGATCCATATTTTTTACATTTTAATTATTTCATAAGTTAAGAATAAACATGAAAAACAAGAAATAAAATATTTGGAGTTCAGTTCTTTATGTACTGTTAATTTAAATTCAGTACTTTTCCATAGTCTGTTTATTATGAGTATAATTTATTGTGAACATGGCATTCATACACTTGAAGAGTGTCAGAATATTCTTTTTATTCAGGTTGACACTCCAGAAACTCACAAGCTACGACTGAAAGTGAGGGAAGAAGAATTTGAAGCTGAAAGGAAGAACAAGTGTCCAACCTTGAAGCCTCAAATGATTGGCTGTTTGTGGGATGATGATGATAGACCAGGTCAGGAAGAATTACGTAAGGCTCTTGAGCAATATCGAGCAGTGATTCTTGCTACTAGACCCATAGCTACGTCCTTGTCTTTAGCAAAGCTTTCATGTGAAGATGATACTTCCGTGATTAATTCTAATGGTTCGGCAGCAAACACTACAATGGTGGAGGGTGGAACTCCCAGGCAAAGTCAGAAACGTCCTGTTCCTGAAGAGGGTAAGCATTTTTTTTTCTCAGAACATTATTATTACTTTTAAAGAGTATAAAAATCAAAAGTAGCTTGTTTTTAATTGGATGGGATAAAATAATTATGAAGCTGTAATAAGTAAAGCTACTGTAATTGATTCACTTGCACTATTTTATCTCTTGCTATGGGCTTAGTCAGTGCATGATCCTTAACTGACCATTAGTTTCCATACTATAATTACTAATCTGTTTTAGTGAAATTTTGCAAGCTATCAGTAAAAGAAAAGTCTTTGTTGACTAATATGACTGCAAGGTGATTTTTCTTTGAAAATTTTTAAATTTCATTTGCATATTTTACAAAATCTTATAAATAAATTTCAAACGTTTTTTAATCCATAACACTTCACATTTTATCAATTGTTTTCTCTACCCTAACACTAATGATAAATGCACTAAACAAAAATATGAAATATATTTAAAGTAGTTCTTTTTCTTTTTAAAATAAATTGTAACCAGAAACTACATTTATATATCCTAAATAGTTTAAAGCTTGTAAGAGTATACATTGTTGTATTGTTCTTTGAATCATGTATAACTAATTATCTTGCCACACAAGTTGTAAATGTAACTTTATACTTTTTTTTACATTAAATAAGCTACTTTTATAATAAGTGATAAGGAATACCCATAAAAAATGAGTACAGGTACTTATGGGTCTTTTTTGTTTTTGCTGTTGACTGTTGATGAAACTTAACCATATTTTTTATACTAATGGTATTACTGCAGTATATAATTTTTTACTCAAAGAAATAATCCACCTAAAAGAATAACAAGTAATAAATGCACAATGTTGTATAACTTTCATAATTTTTTGGCTTTCTAACTATTCAATAAATGCTGATATATTTAAATATAAAAAAAAAATCAGCTGAGCTCATCGATACTTTTCCCACAGGAATAAACTTTGAACAGGAAGTGAGATAGTCAGTTGTCTCTACAGACAACAGAGTGATATAATGTCATTTAATAAATAAAAACATAATATAATGTTAAATGCAAGAAAGATTGGTAATTTGTGAAAGAGAAGATGTGTGATAGGTGGATGCAGTAAGTGGTTCTTATTTTCCAGCTTGTGGTTCTCAAACAAATAAGAATGAAGGCTTTGAGACTTATGCTTCACTTGCTTATTAACTAATATTATAGTGAGCAACTTATGGTAAATTTTATTCTTCTCAATGGGTTACTAAATAAATTAGATAAGAGAGAACAAATGTCACAATTCTTGTACTACGGCAGATTAAGGATTTCTTAAATGTTTCCGTATAATTAAAAAAAGGTGAACTTGAAACTCAAATCACATTCTTTACAAATTATTCTGGATATTGGACTCTGGAGTTTGGACTAACTAGAACCCTGCTTAAATACTTTGATATCGATCTTTTTTTTTGTTATATAAATTTTATGTATCTTCATTGCTTTTTTAAACTTTAGATTTTATTTTGTCTTTTTTTTAGCAATGCCTCATCTGATTCGTTTAATTCATGCAAATGTGCTTGGTCGGTCTGTCCTTATTCGAGAATTCCAGCAGTACTGGGTTCAGTTCTGTGAAGGAAACAATCAAACAAGTGTGGGAGAAAGTATCAAAAATTTAACTAATCTTCAATCTGCTAGTGATGAGGAGCAGGGACAGAAAACTGATGCTGTAATTTCTCAAGCATCTCCTGTTAATGATAAAAATGTCTGCTATAAGATTTCTAAACGTCAACTTGAGATAACCTTTCAAAAAATAGCTTCCTGGAAGAGTGATATAATGTCATTTAATAAATAAAAACATAATATAATGTTAAATGCAAGAAAGATTGGTAATTTGTAAAGAGAAGATGTGTGATAGGTGGATGCAGTAAGTGGTTCTTATTTTCCAGCTTGTGGTTCTCAAACAAATAAGAATGAAGGCTTTGAGACTTATGCTTCACTTGCTTATTAACTAATATTATAGTGAGCAACTTATGGTAAATTTTATTCTTCTCAATGGGTTACTAAATAAATTAGATAAGAGAGAACAAATGTCACAATTCTTGTACTACGGCAGATTAAGGATTTCTTAAATGTTTCCGTATAATTAAAAAAAGGTGAACTTGAAACTCAAATCACATTCTTTACAAATTATTCTGGATATTGGACTCTGGAGTTTGGACTAACTAGAACCCTGCTTAAATACTTTGATATCGATCTTTTTTTTTGTTATATAAATTTTATGTATCTTCATTGCTTTTTTAAACTTTAGATTTTATTTTGTCTTTTTTTTAGCAATGCCTCATCTGATTCGTTTAATTCATGCAAATGTGCTTGGTCGGTCTGTCCTTATTCGAGAATTCCAGCAGTACTGGGTTCAGTTCTGTGAAGGAAACAATCAAACAAGTGTGGGAGAAAGTATCAAAAATTTAACTAATCTTCAATCTGCTAGTGATGAGGAGCAGGGACAGAAAACTGATGCTGTAATTTCTCAAGCATCTCCTGTTAATGATAAAAATGTCTGCTATAAGATTTCTAAACGTCAACTTGAGATAACCTTTCAAAAAATAGCTTCCTGGAAACGATGTGACCTTCCCTCCTTCAACAAATTCTGTTGGTGGATCCATCAAGATGTCCTTGAAAAATATGGCCTTCAAGACCTTCCTATTCCTAATAGGTGGCAGTATGTGTCACGTAAAGATCCTGAGCCTGTTCAGCCGATCTCAACACCAAACAGTGGTACAGGTAATAATTGTTCAATCACTAAGTTCACTTGCAAAATTGACAAATCTTCTCCAAACATAGTCTCTCCAAGGCCATTACATGAAACAGAAACCACAAAGGAACGAAGAAGAATTACTCCAACTCTTATATCCAGCCTTTTACCCTCAAAAGATAAGCAAATTGTCTGTGGTGATGATAAGAAAACCCAGCCAATCCTAAAGTTTACTCGGAGAATTACTCCTGTCACAGTTTCATCTACTACATGCAACTCAAAACATCCACTCTTTGGAAAGGAACCAAGTTCTGTTTGCCATGAAACTGAAAAACATAATTTTCAAACTAGACCAGACAGAATGGCTTTGCATAATCTAGCCATTGAAAAAGATAAGAATAAGGTATCTTCAAGAAATTTCTCTAGAGCAAATTGCTCTGTAAATGAGTCCATAGTTGAAGCAGAGGTTATTATAGTAGATTAGGAAAGAAAAATTAGCAAATGGATATCACTGTTTTAAAAAGAATTCTACCTAGTTAATGTGAGAAAAAGACATGGGAATCCATCTTGCTCAAAAAATGAAACCTCAGATACATTGTTTTAACTGTGTTCAGGTTATTGACACAATACAAATGTTCAGATATTGATTTCCATGTGAAACTTCAGAAAACAACTGTTTTTGAGGTTGTAATGAAACTGAATGAACAACACCTGCAGTAATTAGTTCATATATTATACTACCAAATGCATTTAGTTTGATTTTAGGGATTGAAGTGAACAGTGTGTTCAGGGTAGGGGATGGGGACTTCATCCATTTGACTTGTTTTTTTATTTTATTTACAAGTTACATACAGCTTGATTAGTTGGTAAAATTGTACAAAACTTTCTGAAAATTGGCAGTTTTTGCTTCAGAAATTAGTGTTGCAGACAAAGTAACAAACACTGAAGTAGTTTTTAAAGTTTAATCTTGAATTTATAATAATTTTTGTAAATGGACAGTTTAAGAAATTAAAATATTTTCGTAACTTTGAGGATATACTAGTTGAAGTGGGTCAATTTTAGAAATGAATTTAACTATCCATCTTAACCCATCAGTTATTTATTTCAAATTTACAAATGCTTGAATCACTGAAAGTGGAAGTTCTGTCAACAAGGAAAACTGGAATGTATGTTAATTACCTAAACATTAATGACTATCTATACTGTTTTATTACTTTATGCCATACATGCATCATTAGAGTCTAATATATTTACTGCAATATTATTATTGTCTACAATTTATGACAACACATTTGGTTATAGAACTAAATCATGTCGTTGATGGGCATCTGTTTCACATGATTCAAGCTTGTAAAACATTTCTTAAACTTGAGTGTTTTGAAGGTATATAACTATTTTGTCTGATTAAAAAAATATTCAAATAGTAATACTGTTGAGTGGTTATTGGTAAAGAACACAGCATTTCAAAGAAGATTTGATAGTTGCATCTGGAAAGTTTAGACTACAGTCAAAGAAGAGAGTACATTAGAAAGCCACTGGCATGAAGTTTGGCACTTTTTGGGCAAGTATTTGAAGTTCACAAGTTTCTCACCAAAACTTGTCATATTAGTTGATGCAGCTCTAGTGGGCTTAAATCGGATGACATAGATCCAATTATTATGAACCTTGCTGAACTCGGTGAAACATTGCTGCAAAACTATTGTTAATAAGTAGATAGCCAATGAAGAAACAGTTTTCTGTACTGATACATCAAACTGTTTCCATAAAAGTATAGATGACCTCCATGTTAACAGTTATGCACTTTTGTGTGATGTTGTGAATGCTCATTACAAATAAAATTTAATTTAACTGCAATACAAACAGAATATTCCTGAGATACATACAACAGGCACAGAAATGTTTTCTTTAGATTTTAACTTTTGGAGATCCTATTAAAGTATTCATTCTAATACAAATCAATAAAAGGATATAGTCAAAATATATTTGAAATATATACTTACTGAGTTGTAATTGGGGCATTAGAATGTTTAGTTTTTGTTTATAATGAAAAATATGCAGCTACATTTAGCTTATTTAAAGAACAGTCGGATATACCTTAATATTTACAATTGTATACAAAAAAAAAGTAAAGAAAAACATTTGACTGAAAAATGTGCTTTACTTTTTTATGTACAAGTTTATTTAAAATTGGTAATATATTTTAACTACTCTCTCTTCAATAATTAAACATAGTTCTTCTGACCACGTAGTGTGTTCGGAATGAAAACTGGTTATCTTTGGAGTTTCTGAAACATCTGAGAACTGCCTAGTTTCCAACTTAAGTATCTGCAGCTGTGACTCTACTGAAATAAAATGTCTACTAACTTGCTCTATTTGAAATCCACGTTTCATTTTTAACTCTTATTCAGTCTGCTTATTTAGTAGGTGAATTACAACTTTTGAATTGTAATTAACGACTGTAGCTTACAAATACCCAAGTTTATCTCTATCTTAATTCTAACTTTCTGGATGGTTATAGTAACTAATTCCTAAATGATCATTATTCTGAACTGTGATTTTTGATATAACCTGAGTCTATGGCATTTTAGAACTAACCTAGGACTTCTTCAAACTAAGTTGTTACAAAGAGTATATTCTGTATTTTTAAATATAGGCTAAACTGTCAGATCAGCCATTTCTAATGCATAACTGGGTCCAGTAAGAGAGCAACCAGCTAATGCAACCTCCCACCTATGTGACAGTTTTTATTCAAAAAAGCAAAACTAACTAACTAGTGTTTTGCACCATACTGTGGCTCAAACTTCCCTCTTTATCCACAGGCGAGCATGCTAATTACTAGGTCAAACGAAACCTTATAGGCACAACTCAAGAAATTATTTTTTGAATTCAATAAATTTTGGAGCAACAAGGATCATCCCATACTATTTAAATTTGCTTTAATACAAATAAGTCTTCCCACCAGAAACTTCCAAGCACAACATAAACCCTAAGTTTAAAATAAATCAGAAGTGCAGAAAAAGTTTCATTAAAGACAGCTGGTTTAGGTATTAATTAAAATAATCTACAGAACAATGTTTTAACTTTCTCAGGCCATCTTCAGTTTAACTGAGATACTTTGCAACTTTGTTAATCTGGAGAAGACCTAATAAGGTCAAAACATTCTCCTGTACTTTATTGTAATTAAAGTTGTAAAACCTGTACCAGCTATCTTTGGAGTACATTGTCACAACACTGTTTTACTGAAAGAATAAGACAAACAGCTAATTTTTACAAGTATTATTTTTACTTACATCAAGTTTACAAAAACTACACAGATTTTAATATGGAATAAACAGACACCTAAAATTCTGTTTTTCAGTTTACTTTCCATATCAAAAAATTATCTGAACCGAGAATGTCCAATAAAATTCACACTTACTAGGCTACAGATAATAGAATGTAAATCAGTAGTAATAACAATTCAGGATGGTCAACGCCTGTATAAATGAAAATAACCGACATCACAAGGACAGAGACATTATATATTTATAAAAGTTTGTTTCACTGAAAACAATATAGTTATATTCTAGGTTTACAATCTTCCTAAATTTCTTTTTCACTGAAGATTACAGTCTTATCACTTTCCAAGTAACAAATTACTCTTCATTAGTTTTTTACACCTTCAACCATCACGCAGCGAAGTTCAGTCATCCGTGAAGTTGCCGATACACAGCAACACCAAGCACCACTGCCATAATTCCTCCCACGATCAGGCTCCAACTTCGTAGCTAAGTATAGAAAAAAGGAGTTTAACTGCTTTATGGACAGAATGGAAGCAAAAATGTCACAATAACATGATAATTCTTAACTAGGGATGTTCACTAGCAGAATATTATAGCTCTTGCATATCTGTAGAAAACGTTCTATTAAATTAATTTTATTATTTATGAAGATGTAAGAATTACCATTACTGCTATGAAGATTCTATTCTTTCCTTTAAATGGACATGCTCAAAGGACACTTATAGATTGAAAGCAATGTATATAATAAGATGGACTGCAGTATTCTTACAACCAAACTACAAATATCCAATGCAATAAAATTATAGTCAAACATTTCAGTGAAATATGAATTACATAAAATGTAAATACTATGAACTTCCCTAATGCAATTTTTGTTTACCTGATGTGTACACAAAACAAGACATTACCTAGGTTACCACAACATGGGTAAAATATAAAGATTTGTCAGAATTTAATACATTTCACAGCAGTAGACACAATGTAGCTGTAACTATCTTAAAGTTATACAGACAGTTGCTAAACCTAATATGTCAATTTTTTATTACATTGTTAATCAATGTACAGAGCTTTTCCAATCTATTTCCTTTGAATACATCTCTTATGTTTAGCTTAATATCATGAAAAGGTATTAAAAGTTTTAAAAATTATCTTTGCTTAAGATAACTTTCCATGATTTATGAAGAGATTTTATAAAACTGGACTTTTCCAAAACAAAATAAATACTACACATTTTACTGATCCCTGCTCACAGGGCTTTCATGTTATAGTTCAACTGATTTGGTCTTCAGTTTATTCTAGTTATTATCTATTCATTCTGTGCTTAAACAAAAATGGGTCTTGTGTTTCACTACCTCTCCAATAAAACTTTATAAAATGACATACCTCTCTTTGTCTTATCTGTACTCACCAAAACTCTCACCTGTGACTTGGGCTGTGAGGAAGAAACGTTGGTTGTTCCAAACATGCGTTTGTACATGGCCTTTTCTGCTTTTTCTTCCTGCTTCTTTTTCAACATTAACTTGGCCAGTTCTTGATGAATTATCTTGTTGAATGAAAAGAGTCAAACCTCGAGTTGACAAACACAATAGCTAGTATATCTTCTGAACATGAGTTTTATCTTAATATTCAGTAAACAGTGGTCTTTTTTTGAGTAAGCAAAGTGTTAAAGATTAGAAATAAAAAAAAAATATTACAATTTAAAGTTTGGAATTAAATACTTCAAAGCACAATAATCTAAAAAAAAATATTTTTTAATGTTTTCAACACAAATGCACCTTACAGTACTGTGAATATAAAATTTCAAGTCTATATGAAACTAATGAGGCCCAAAAAATCCATTCAAGTGTACCTATATTACTGAAAGTTTGAAACATGAAGTCTATATGATGCAGCCATGTTTCAAAACTTGTATGGCTGTGACAAGGTTTGAAAATTGTATTGTGAACAGTTTCTGATACTGTTCTGCATCTGAAAATAGGATTTTGGATATCAGTAATGTGAACAAGAAGTTCTCATTACAAATCACTCTGTACTGCTGTGAGTCTGAAACTATGGATTTGAATAACAGTGTAAGAAGTATAACAGATAAAGATTCAAAGCACGTATTCCCAAATCTTTCTGATACTGTTTAGCATCTAACACTAAAATTTGGGATAACAGGAATACAATATTAAGGGTTGTTTTTTTTATATAAATTTATTTGAGATACCACAGTGAAAGTATATATTATATATATGAGAGTTAAGAAACATAATTTAGACCTTTTACTCACTAAACTCTCAGATTCTGAAACTAATATTTTGGTCAACAAGAATACAATCCAGAACTTTTATTCACAAGTCTGATGCAACTGTCATCCTGAAATTGAAATTTTAGATAACAGAAATAGGATTCAAATCTAGGATGACCAGATTTTCAAACTGGAAAAACTAGGACAGCCCAGCCCTTGCTCCTCATTTCAAGATAATTATTACAAGTTTGAAATAATTTAACCTTTACTTAATTTACTTTTAGAGTTATTGAACTGTTCCACAATATTTTGAAATATATTAATATTGGCATTTGTTAAAAAATAATTTCAACTGCTTTTTGAATAAAAATAGTGAAACTCTACACCCAAGAAATCCTTAATTATTCACTTCATCTTTATATCTAAACTTATTTAAGAATTCACATCATTTTCAAACAAACTAAATTTAGCTTTCATTATTACTTTGAAACTTTTTAAAACATACTTTTGGAAAAGAATTAATGGAATGTAAAAAGTTAGATTTGTTTTGTTAAATACTCATAAAATTCACTACACAGTGATGTAAAGTGTTTTCTGATGAGCTCTCCCTTAACTGTCTTCAAACCTAGACCTGGGTTTCTGACCACAAACAGATGGAACTATCGAGAGTTTGGTGGCAGGAGGAAAACTCCTACAACAATTAGCAAATCAATTAGGCTTATTACATTTGTAATTTAATGTGGTTGGCAATTGAAGTCAACTTCTCATGGGATACTGGAACAAACTATCAGAAAACAGGACTGTCCCAACAAAACCAGGACAATTAGGTCCCCCTATCCAAACCTTTCACTCAAATATTTTTGATACTACTGTGGACCTAAAAATAATATTCTGATTAAAAGAAATATGATCCAGATCTTTGATACTAGTTTAATTCTAAACCTGACATACTGAATAACAGGAATATATCCAGAATTTGGATTCCCAGGTTTTTTTTTCTAGAGCTACTGTGATTCTACAATTGGATAACAGGAATATGAAGAACTTGCTGAAACTGTAAAGTTAGCAAAACTGTTGTAAATGGCCATCAGATCTGATACAAAGTTTTACAGTTTTGACCCTATGCTGTAAAACACATTAATAACAAAACAAATCTTAAAGTTTTAACTTCCATTAGATTTGTATCAAGGTAAAACTAATCTGTTATATAATCACTTAGTATGCTTTGTATCACTTTAATAAACCTACTTCATTTCACAAAACATATCTTTATTATTATTATTTTTATATTTCTGATTGAACAATCTTACCTTTGTCTCAGGTTCCAACTTCAGAGCTTTTTTGAGTTCTGCTATTGCTTCATTGTTTTTACCTTTAGCTGCTAAAATCTTGAAGGCAATATTAAAGACAATTATTTGAAAACAAGAACAACTAAAAATGTCTAACATTAGAAAAGTATGAATGTTTTTAGCAGAAATTAAAACTGTGTACACTTTTCAGTGGAAAAGTAAAATTGTCTAACAGAGTGAAAACGTCAAGCATGAGGGAAGTATGGATGTCTTCCAATAGAAAAGTGAGAACAGTGAAATTATCTAGCAGTGAAAACAAATTGTCTGAAGTCGAAAAGTGTGACTCTTCAGTAGCAGAAATGTAAGATTGTCCCTCAAGAGAAAGGTAAAAGTATCCAGAAAAGGAAGAACAAGGCTGTGATTTTGCTGTAACAGAAAAGTAATACTGTCCTGCTACAGAGAAGAAACTACTTCGACAAAAAAGTCAAACGACCCTCATTAAGAAAGTAAGAATATATAGCAATAGAAGAGTAATGCTATACAACAATGAAGTAAGATTGTTTAAACATACAAATAAAACTGTACAATAATTCACAAGTAAAACAGTACAATAACCAACAAGTAAAAACTGTACAATAACAGAGAAGTAAGGCTGTACGACAACATATTAATAAAACAAACATAAAAATCAAAATCAAAGAAGCTTCAATTTTGAAAAAGTTTTTCACTTTTTCTTCAGTTATATTATGAAAGATTAACCACCATTTCCTTTTGAATATGAAAATGCACCTACAATATTATCAAAAAGCCTCTTATATATATGTATTAGCCTACAATATGGTTTGAATATCTGAAGCTAGATTTTATGCTAATGCTCATTTTAACAACATTGGACTTATCAATCCATCATAGGGGTTGCTTCTTCTAAACAAATTAAAATATTTAAAAATAAATAAAACTATCAAGGCCAGCCTTTGTAATCCATATGTTTATCAAGTTTTTTCTTAAACACACTTAAATTTACTGCCTCTACAACTTCTGAAGACAATCCATTCCAAAGGCCAACCTCCCTGTTAGCAAAATAAAGCAGTCTTAGGTGAAGATGACTTATACCCTACCAAAACATATATACTTATGTCTCCTAGTCCCACTACTGTCACTGTTAAATATGAAAACAAGATGATGTATCAACACTATTACTTCCATTTACAATCTTAGACATCTCAATCATATCATCTCTAGCCCATCTTTTTTATCCAAAAAGAAAATAATCTGAGAGATTTCATCCTCTCCTCATATAATAACCCCTCTATCACAGGCACCATTCTAGTAACTCTTCTCTGAATCCTTTCCAAACAATTTGATGTGTTTTTTTTTCAGTTAAGGAGCCCAAAAATACAAACAGTATTCCAAATGTGTCCTAACCATAGACCTAAACAATGAAATTATAACCTCTTTAGACTTGTGTTCAATATTTCTGTAAATACAACCTAAAATCTATTTGCCCTACCACTAACAACAGCACAATGTTTGGATGGCTTTAGATACTGATCAGTTATTACACTAAGTTCCCTTTCTTTCATAACACTGTTAAAATTATTACCATCCAATTATACTTATAATTGAAATTATGATAACCCACATACATTATCTTACTTCTATTTTAATTAAATCCCACCTGCAATTTGCCCAACCTACTACATGATCTAAATCCTTTTGTAAAGGAGCAGCATCCCCTTCACAGCTAGCAACATTTAAGACCCGAGTATTATCTGCAAATTTAGTTAATTTGTTGAATATTCCTTCATCCATGTCACTGATGTAGATCAGAAAGAGCAAAGGTCCTAAGCCCTGAAATACCTCACTTTTAACATTAGTACAGTTTGGCTGAAATCTGTTTGTAACAACCTTCTGTTTTTTGCCATCTAGCTATTGTTTTATGCAATTAGCTGCCTTATCCCCCATATCTGCAGAGATAACTTTTTACAAGCCTTTTGTTTGGCACCATGTCAAATGCTTTCTGAAAATCAAAATATACCAAATCTACGTTCTTACTCTCTGCTACATAAGCAGTAACCTTTCAAAGATTTGTTAGGCTAGATTTTCCCTTTGTTGACCATGTTGACTATCAAACAAAATTCTAAACTTTATTAAAAGTGACTTTGTAAAGCATCTTTAAACAGACTTTCCAAAACTTTTCCCACAACTGATGTAACATAATTACTGGGACAATTTTTATCACCTCCCTTGAAAAGAGGAGTTACGTTAGTTAACTTCCAATCCTCTGGTACCTGCCCACTATTCAAGGACTAAAAAAAAAAAGTAGTAAGTGGCTCATATATTATATCTTTAACCTCTTTCAAAACTACAACAACACAGATTGTTAGAACTGAAGATCTGAAAAGTGCTAAGAAAACATGAAAGGCATTAGCTCCATATTTTCAGTCTGTTTACACATTATTTTTGGTTATAACCAGTGATAACCTTTCACCTAGATTTATTTTACTTCTTACTGCCATACAATGTAACTTCTTTTTAATGTTTTGTTTTACTTCCAAATTTTACATCTAGTATAGATTGCAGTCTGTATCATAGTGTTTATTTTATTATATCTATAGATTTATATGAACAACAAATAATATAACTTTCATATAATTTTATATTCAATACCTAAAACATAACTTTTAAAATATTTTCACTGGCCTCTATAAGTTTAAAAAATCTGTTTTAATATTTGTTAAAATTACTTATACTTCTATTTTATTATTACACACAGGCTTTTTTAGAATTTAGAATGTTCAATAATTTTTGCACTCTTCGATGTCCCACACTATTTGACATTAAATTCAGTTATTATGAAAATTCCAAAACTACATTATCACTTACAACTGTAAAATGATACTAAGGGCTGGGCACTGGGAAGATACATTACTTAATACACAGATTTTTTTTTATTCATATATATAAATTGGTTAGTTTCTTTATTAATGGATTTATTACTTCAAACAGAATAATATTATTTTATCTCTATAACTGTGTAAAAACTAGCATGTTAACAGCCAATATCTTAGGTCTAACGTCGCTTTAGACCATGGTTTGATTAATGTATGTTTATATAAGAATAAAACTGAAAGAAACAAAAGTGTCCAGAAATGGCTCACTCATACACACACCTTCCCTTTTCTGAAGAGAGCTTTCACATTTTGTGGTTGAACCTTCAATACAAAATCTACTGACTTCAGAGCTGCTTCATAAGCATCCATCTTTAGTGAAATAAAAGATTTATATTTATAGATAAACTATAATATTGTGCTTTACAATTAATATAAACAATACATTAATAAGAAATGTAGTTCATAATGATATTACTATGTAAATGAGTATGGTAAATTCAGAGTATCTGTTTGGCTTTACATCAAATACACGGTCTCCCAGAAGACTGAAAAATAGATATTATATTCTTATATTTCAACAAACACATTTGTAATGTCAGCTGTACATATTTTAGGAAGTAAAAATACCCTGATGGCACAGAATACCAAGAACTGATATATATATGCTGTCAATGGTATTCAGTTTGTATTAATATACATAATGACCAAATGCGTGTTTCTTTGCACCCTAACTCTTCCGAGCCTATTGGGCAAATCTCAACCAAAAATATATATATATAAATATTATGGTCTACATATAGTACCCTAAGGGGTAAAAATTTAACTTAACACTATTTCTAGCTTGTAAAACCTGTCAGTTATAATTACTCCCAGCCTACAGAGTCAATCTCAAATAATCTTGTCTGGTTTATAAACAACCATGTTTATTTCATGGTCAATGGGATGCAGGGTGTTCAAGAGTGAGATCAACTCTTAAATCTTTATTTGTTGGTTGATGAAAAACAAACTACAAATGTCGTTCATGAACAAACTGTTGTAATTTTGAAATAAAATTCAGGTTATTACTCTGAAATATACAATTGTTCTCAAGAACTTAAGTTTAAACATTTACAATCAATTGCTGGGTATTTCAGCTTGTAATAAATACATTAATAATATATTGGGTATTTCTTTTAGGAAAGAAAATAGCAAGTCCAAGTGTTTCTTCTATGACTGCTTATACAAAATGTGGAATTACAGAAAGACAAGCCATCAATTAATAATACACAACTGAAGATACTAACATGTAACTCCCTTGTGATAAATTGGTCTTCTGTGGTTTTTACTTCATCGTATCGCCTTTTTTTTTTTATCATGTGCAGGCACATGGAAACTATGTTTAATAGAACCTTCACACAAACACATTTCAATTCTAGATTATAACAGTGTTTCTAGGACTACTAACTTAAGTACTGTTGTTACATTATTCACTTGAATTACGTAGTATATTTTTCCAATTAAGGTTACAATCAGTAATTACCTGATGTAGGCCTAAGCCAAACCATTGCTAATAAATTTTGTTTTTTGTTAGAGAGGTTATGATATGCAACATGTGATTTTACTTTTTTCTGAAGTTAAGAAAATAAATAAACACAACATAATTCTTATGATATATGGAAATCAACAAAAACATTTAATTTTTGTTCACAAAATTTTCCAGAAATTACTTTAAGAATACATAAAAAGCTAAAAATGTAAACAAATTAAAAAACTGATAACTGGTTTACACTATATTTTATCTTCTGAAAAAGTAGAAGAGATAAAAAAAATAAGTAGCATCAATAATTTAATATTTTAATTTCAGACACATGTTCATCAAGTGTATCAGTTTAATAATATTTTAACTTCAGACACACGTTCATCAAGTGCATCAGTTTAATAATATTTTAACTTCAGACACATGCTCATCAAGTGTATCAGTTTAATAATATTTTAACTTCAGACACATGCTCATCAAGTGTATCAGTTTAATAAGTAGAACTTATTCCAATGTTTAAAACAAAATAATGGTGTTGAGAAGAAATTTTATTTCAGATATTTTTTCTTGTAAGATTCAGATAATCACTAAAAAAAAAAGCATACTCAGATGGTTATTTTTGTAGCTATATGGAAGATTATAAACATTACTTAAACATCTTTAACCTGAATTACGTAACACAATGACAACTCATTACATATTCCAAAAACCTCCCAAGAATAACTTAAGAGAAACTTGCAAAATTTATGAACATTATAGAAAATAAAACTGAAAATAATTAATATATAAAATAACAAATTGTAAATTAGACTGAAATATAAATTACATTAACATTTTTACTTTTTTGTGGTCACCTTTACTTTCCATCATTCTATTACTAAAAGTTAGAATATTTCTGTACACTAATCAAAATACAAACACCAAAACCTAATGTAAAAGGTAATGAAACAAGACAAGGTGGAAGGAGACAATTTTCACTAATAAATCCAGAGTGTGCCTTTATCAAGGACAGATAAAGTCACAAGCAAATAAAAAAAAAAAAAAAATTAGGTGTTTCAACTCAACAAACCTTATAAAAAAAACTACTTTTCATTTTTTTTTAATACTCAGTTGTTTTATTACATTTAAATTCATACACCCAAATTAATTTTTTGACTTGCTCATATTTTTGGTTTTGCTTATTTGTTGTCTACACATATACAACAGTATATTTGTTATCTTTATTTTTAATGATGGCTTTTATCAATTTTTGATTTAACAAAACTTACCTTAAGTTGGGCTGCTGCTAAGTTATTGTATACTTTTAATCTAGTGTCCAATAACTTCTGCAACTCTGATGTTGGGTTTCGAAAGTCCTGTCTCAAGAATATTGTAAAGCTTTATATGGATTAAAAAAATAACAACTGGGAAACAAAAGCAAAATAAATATTAAAAAAATAGTACAATGTACAAGCATTTTGATAGTAAACACAATTATTTCAAATATAAAATTATTTTAAACACCACTCCACTATGTGTGTCTGAGATTCATCTAAATTGAACTCAAATATAATGATGCAAAGAGCTACTTTTTCACAGGATGTAGAATTTATTTACAGAAAACTACTTCTCAAATGGACAAATATAGGAAAAAAAAGTCTACCTATCCCTCTTAAACATTTACTTGTCCCCTTCTCATCCCATAAAACACACAGGAAAAAAAATATACAACATTTAGGAATTCAGCCTTACTTAAATGTGAACACAAACAAAGCAACGTTATCAAAGGCTCTGTTTCATTTGGAATGATGTACACCATGTTTTGCATCTACACTCTTCATATTTTTCTAGAAGTCTAGAATTCTACTTGTAATGTGTTTCCAATAAGAAAATGATGTGAAAATGAATATAAAAATACACGATTTGTCAAATAAGCAAAGTATAATGGTGAGACATGACATCTTTGAGATATATCCTGTTGTTCCAATTACTGAGTAACTGGTTTGGTATACCTTCATTTTATAGAAACTTTTACAAAATTATAAGAAAAGTACTGTACAAAGTATGTTCTAACTCTCAGTGGTTAAACTCAAGATTTATTGTGAGGATAATATGTCTTTGATATGCTGGAAAGCAGAATGAGTTACATGAGATATTCTGGGTAAAGAAGTAATTTACTAGTGCAATGTACAATTTCTTCCCCTTTATTTTGCAACTTCTGTGATAGTGTTTTGTACTATTAATAAATCCACCAGTTACTTGCCATTACTGATTGTTGAGAGACTAATGTATATTATCATTTGCATTTCCATAATTATTTCCTGTATTGTTCATTTAATATACCATATGGGGTACAGTAGTCAAACTTAAGAGACTTCTTATGACAGTGACTGAACTGAAGGTTTGTTTCCAAAAGAGTTGTTATGAACTGATGGTTTGTTATCAAGATATTGGCCATGAATGAAAGTTTGTTGTCAGGATATTGGTCATCAATGAAAGGTTTGTTATCAGAACAGTGGTCACAAATTATAAATTCTTACAGCTAAAATAAATTAGAATAAAATTTGTTGTACATGGGCTACTAAACTTAGGATACTGCTTGCGGTGCTGTAGTTAAACAAAGTATTTACAGTTAGGACAAAATTAATGGTATAATGAACAAAAAATTCAAAGCCTTTTTATCTTACAAAATTTATTAAACTTGCTATTTACTACTTCCCACTACAACACTGCATATCAATTATCTATTCAAAAAATGTATAAAGAGTTATCACTACAAGAAATGGATGAAAATTATCTACATTATTTCAAATTGATAAGATATTTGAAGCAACTGTTTAACTGATCCTGATATATGGAAAGTAAAAGTATGCAAGTGTATCACGCATAAAGTAACAAACATTCTGTATAAAATATGCGACAGAAAAAAATTAAACAAGACACAAAATCAAAGTGAAACAATTCAAAGACTGTGACACTTGGATCATTAAATGGGAATGTATAGAAGAGAAAAATTAGTTATTAAAAGAACAAGAGCAAAGTAAAAATATATCTTTAAATAAAAAACTGAAAACAAAATGTGAAAATCAACTATGGGAAATGGTACAACGAGGTGAAGAAAAATGAAGAATTTCAATATTTATGCAAAAAAATTAACATAAAATGTGAAAAGCATAAAATACAAACAAAATTTAGATACAGACATGACTTGAACAAAAAGAAATTTTGTGTTAGTAGAAAGAAAATACAATGTACAAAAGAAAAGATGAGAGAAAACAATGGAACATGTTAACATAATTTAGATAGAGAAGCAAATGAACAAATAATGAAGGAATAAGCAAGACTGGTACACGAGTGTTAAGAAAAGTGTGAGTAGAAGCTGAAGGAGTGAACATAAGAAATAATAGGAAGAAATAAAATAACAAATGAGTTTGATATTAAACCCATTCAAGTTAAATTACATCAAAAAAAAAGTTCATTATTTATTATGGTATTTCATTGAGGATTTTGTGAATTATTTTTTTAATAATGTATTCCTCCACACAGCACCATGGAATCAGTAAACTTTATTAAATTTGTTTCTTACCTGTTTTTCATCATCCAGAAAATCCAAAGATCTGTGGAGAAATGACAAAGTTTGCATAGATTATATGACAAACATTTAAATAAAAATGTAATATTATTAAAAAAAACTCTGCTGTTATTATGATATATAACAAGTTAAAAAAAAAAAAAAAAAGAGAAGGAAATCTGTAGGTTTGCAACAAATGTAGGATAATTAATGGGTGCTAAATATAACCACTCTGGAATAATTAATATTGCTGTTGGATTTCATATCACATTAGATTCTTACTGGGATTGTGTTTCAGGTGAAAGAACTTTTGCCAGTAAAGAAAATGCACAAATATGCTATTAATAATATAGTACTGTAGTTCAGCCATCACAAAACTACTACCATTACATGTAATTTACAAATTGAAGTTTACATAAAAATCTGTTTTGGCCGAATAACACTGGGACTTCTGAATGACTGAGGGTTAACTTACACAGACTTTTACAGTTCATGCCAGACAGTTGCATTAACAATGGTAATGACTCTGCAAAATTTGTTCCACAGATTACAACTGACCATATGATCTCTTCTGCATGAAGAAAGCCTATCAATTCTAGTTGACTTGCATAGTTTTTTGTGACAAAATAGTACCAAGTCACACATTGAAAAAACTGTCTGTCACAAAACACAGCTACAGTTTATTGCATGATAATATTATCTCTTATCTGCATACATCTCTATGAAGCAGGATCAATTAGTACTAACCAAAGTAATTTGGGCTACATGGTAAAAACAAATGTGTTAAATGGTTCAATTATAGTTTCCTACATATTAACTCTTTAAACTCATAATTTTTGGCATGTTCTCCCAGAATTATTTTTATGATGTTCTAATAATTATCACCATACCTTATAAAATGTTCGGTGTATTTATAACAAATAGATAATAACACAGTTTGGATTAATTTTCAGCCAGAAAGACATAACTGTTATTTGATGCTGTCACTACATGATGTGTACATCAACATTTTAGGCTGACACTTTTAGCATCCACTCTGTTTTAAGAGATTAATATTTTCTCACATATATAAACAATTCTATGAAGCAGTGTGAATTTATACAGGCCTACATAACCTGTGATAGAAGTAGTATTATAATAACACTTGTTTTCTACAGTCATGATTTAAAATCATTGTTATAAGTAGAGATTATGAAAGTAAAACTGTTGTCAAGAAAGACTTTGTCTTCTCTGTGTATTTATTATGTACTATAGGTTTATGTAGTTGATGTCTTTAAAGGCTAATTTGTTACATAGTATGTCAATCTCATGCCAGAAAGAACAATTTCTATATCAGACTATTGAAATGTTTTATAAAAATATTAAGACTTCAATTTTAATTCTTTGGCAAGCACCAGAGAACAAAATTTTACACCTTATGAAACACACAGCAACAGTTTGTTACATAATGTTACACACTCCAGTGGTAGATTCAGAATCTTCACAGGGAAGGGGTGGGTCTGTTTGTTTTCAAGTTTCACGCAAAGCAACATGAAGGGCATTTGCTCTAGCTGTCCCTAATTTAACAGTCTAAGACTACAGGGAAGACAGCTAATCATCACTACCCACTACCAACTCTTGAGCTATTCTTTTACCATTGAATAGTGAGATTGACCATCATATTATAATGTTCCCACAGATGAAAAGGTGAGCATGTTTGGTGTGATGGGGAGGAGTGAAACAAATGAATGTATATTAGAGAGTTAACCCCACAGCTGAATGTATATTAGAGAGTTAACCCCACAGCTGAAGACTGGTTTGGTGTGATGGGGGAGAAGTGAAACAAATAATGTATATTAGAGAGTTAACCCCACAGCTGAAGAATTTTTTTTAATTTGAAATCTTTATAAGACAAGTTCTTGAAATTTCTACTGATTTGGGTACTCAAACCCTCAAGCTAGCAATAAGAGATCTAAATGATAAGTAACTTCTGTTACTATTAGGAACATGGGTCTTTACTGCAACAGGTAATAAGAAGAGCTACAGAGACATATTGGAGACTACTGTAAGTACCATTTAAAATCAGCTTACAATTGCCTTTGATAAACTCAGATAAATCAGTTAAAGTAATTCCTAAAAAACTCAAATTTACAAGAGATATATATATATATATATTATCATTTATCAGAATGTCATCATACTTGTATTTCTTCAACTTATAGTATTAATAACCCTTCATTTCTGAGTTTGACAGTACACAGGTAAAGACTGCTATAATCAGGTGATCCCCGGTTTTAGTTTATCTCAAGAGCTAATGGTCAAAAGAGAGAATAGAAGTTAGATGTCCATACTGGTGAAAATGGCTCCTTCAGAGAACTGTGGTGGGTTTTAAATTTATCATAATATTTTGAAAGAAAATATCTTTTGTGGTTATCTTTCAACATTTATAAATTACAGATAATCTAAACACCTTTCCACAGAGGAAAACAATCATAAGTAATGACAGAACACAAATAAACATAGTATTTCTATCATTTGTATATCTTTCTTTTTACTTGAATTTAATCTTTTTTACATTAGAATAAGTCTCTGGATCCACTACTACATTCATATCTAAAACTGAAAATGGTAAACATAACTAACTTCTATATTATTATAGTCTTGAGAATAAAAAAAAATATTACTTTGTGCAAAAATATACAGAAACAAAATAAAAGAAAATTTATTTTCTGCAGTGTTTTATAGTAATAAAAGAGAGTAATATAATTATTTTCTGTCACATAGAACAACAAAAGAATATAAGAATCTGTATTCTGTTAGAATGTACAGTAACAAGAGAATAAAGTAAAAACTTCTGTAACAGTGTGTAGTAACAGGAGAACATAAATAAAATTTACCTTCTGTAACAATGTATAGCATTCGAATAATCACTTCTTCCGTACCAAAAATTTCCCCTCTCTCGTTTCTCATCCCTAGACATTTATAGAAACAAAATATTTTGTCTTTCAGAAAAATTAAAATTTCTTATGTAATTTTATGTGATATGTAGTTTAATTATGATGCAATTACAGAAAATTTTAAAAACACGTACCAAAAAACTCTAATTGTACTATTAAAAGCCATATTTGAAGAAGCCACTTTTATTTCACAAATTAGTTTCGTGATTTCATTAAAGATAAAATTAGCACATTTTAAGTTTTCATAATTTCACTAATTTTCTAAAAGCTAAGAAAATTCCATTCAAAACAACATAGAGGTTAAAGTTGAAAAGCTCCTAATGGTATTTGATTTCATCATATAACACAAACTATTTTACAAATAATGATATTATTTTAGAAGTTCATTTGGTTTGTTTTGAATGTAGTGCAAAGCTACATTAGGGCTATCTGCAGCACCTGTCCCTAATTTACCAGTGTTAGTTGGTTGGTTTGGTGTTTTATGGTGCAAAGCAACTGGGCTATCTGAAGCAAACATCCGGTAAAAAGTTAAAATTATTAAAATTTATAAAAGGAAACTAAAGTAAAACAAAACAAAGTTTAAGTTTTGAATTAAAAACATAAATAACATTAAAACCAATTTTTACATCTCGTCTACAGCAGTAAGAGAAAAATCACAGTAATACAAGTTGTGAAGGAGTAGCATAATTGTAATTATCATAATTAGCCAAGATGACTAATGGGTAAGTTCAAAATACAACATTAATCACCTAAAGTTGGCCTTTCCAGTCCTGGTTTTAAATTATATGACGTTATGGCCATTTTCAAAAAGTAAAGTAATACAAGTTTTAAAAGACTTGTAGCAAATTTTTAATTATCATAACTAGCCAGGATGACAAACAGGTAGTTCAAATTTAGCAGTGTAAGACTAGAGGGAAGGTAATAAGTCATCACTACCCACTGCCAACCTTTGGGCTACTCTTATACCAACGAATAGTGGTATTGACCATCACATTATGCCCCCATGGCTGAAAGGGTGAGCATGTTTGGTGTGATGGGAATTCAAACCCACTACCCTCAAATTACAAGTCGAGCTCCCTAACCACCTGGCCATGCTGGACCTTTAGACATTGAATAATCTGGTTGTTCATTTAATTGCACCTAAATATTTCAAACCATATCACTTGCTATGTAAGTGAAAAAAGTAACATCTTTGTTAATCTTACTTTCAAAATCCAAGAAAACCAACAAAACATTTGTGGTCAAATTATTACCTTTATTGTGGTAGTACTTTTTAAGTACAGAATTTCTAGAATAATACAAAAGTATTCTACTTACAGACACAGAAACCTACAAGTCCACTTGTCTTAAATCCTAGCATTGGTTAAACTTTTATTATGTATGGCCTATGTTCTACAAAAAAGATAAATTAACACTGTAACTTATGTAAATTTTTGGCTTTAGTTTAGTTATGGCTAAATAGTTATTTTCATTATTTCTTAAATTATTCTAAGATTTACCCAATTTTCATTCTCTCTTCCAATGGAAGATCAGTTTCCTCACCAACTTCTTCAACAGAAAATATCTCCACTTCATACATTAACTCTGCATCTGGTGGTATGTTTGGAGGCCTGCAGATGATAGAAACAATAAAAATGGATACTACTTATATAGCATCTACACTAATACACCTGCAAGAAACTTATGACAGATTGAAATACTGATAAGAATGAACACTTGATGGCTTAACCTTACAATTCTGTCTAATTAAAAAAACAAAACAAAAATACAATTAAAATCAGTTTGTAAAAATTGAAAAGGTACTTAAGCAGCTTGAGATGTTGTTGAAAAATTGAAAAACTGACAATGGGGTTTTAAAAATTACAAAATTTCCATTTCAAAACAAGAATATAATTAACATTCATAGTTAAAATTTCTAAGCCTAAGTCTCTGGGAAGATATCAGTCTGTCTATCAGGGATGCACTTAGCTGAACCAATCTTTTCACACAGTCAATTTTACATAGCTTTATCCAGAGCAAGATCATTTGATTGATTAAACATTTACCTCCCTGAAAATGTAAACACTAAATGTTGCTTATAAGGAAGTTTTGTAAACATTCCCATGCAAATTTGATAATCCTTACATTTTAGGTTGTGGCTTGAAATATTAATTACCTCTTAGATAGTACTCCAAACATTTACATAGGATCCTAATTTTCAGGGCCCTTATGAGACTCCTTGAAGAAAACTATGTGCTATCATGAAATAATATCATATTATTTAATTTAAAACTGATAAGCCTTTAATAAGATAATTAAATAGTTACCTCATATTTGTTTGTTTGCTAAAATGTAATATGAAACATGTTAAACTTAATCATACCATGACAAACTTATTACCATTCAACTTCTCTGAAACCTGGTGAAACATGAGAAACCAAAATAATATAAATGGTACAAGATTCTTTTCCACATTCCTATTAATATGTCCATTTTAATTCCAAGTCACAGGTGTGTAACAATAAAATTTCAGATTTATCTCATCTTCCATAAATCATGTCTAAGATTTTAGAATACTTAAAAAAAAAAGTACAGTTTATGTGATTCTTATTACAGATGTTAAGCTGTGTACAGTGCTTTTGAACTGCAGACCTTTCAACTTAATGCTTCACAATATAATGTGAAACATGAGTTATATCTAAATGTAATACAAAGGAAGACTCATAAAAACAAAATATCATTCCTTACATGTTGAGACCTAAAATGAATATGTCTTTTATCAGAGAATATGGAAGTAATGCTAAAAAGGAAGTGTTTTTTTGTATAATGCTGCATCAAATAATGAAAGACATGAACTGCATTTAATTTTTTCTAATATGCAGCATAGTTTAATAGAAAGAAAATTTCATATAAAAGCATTTTTCTTCAACTTTATACCACAAAATCATTACCCTGCTGTAAAATACACAATTTGTAATTGGACTGCATTGGAATTAAGCAGTTACAGGACTGTAGTCCGTATATATGGGATATGCACAGCTGTGACGGCATCAGATTTAGCTGCAGTGTCAGCAATCTCCTTCATGCAAATACTAACATGGCCAGGTATTCAAAAAACTGTATACTAATAGAAAATGGAAAAAAATAGGCTGGTCATTGTTGAATATCAACAAGAACAGGGTAAGGACAAACTAACAAAGTGATTTCAGGGCCAGTAGAGAGATAAGAGAGCCCCTGTAAATAGTACAGTTAATGTACTGCATAGCTTCTACATGATACAGGGAAAGATAAATGGAATACAACTCATCAGTGAATACAGAAACTGTAGAGGGGATCCTGCAAGCAACTATTGAGCCACAGGAAACCATGGCAGAGCCTACACAGTCACCTCATTTTGAACCATCCATGTAAACTGGAACAGAAGGATGATTTGAAAGATATTCAGTAAAGAGAAGATTATTCTTCCAATTGAAAGTATCCACCTTCTCAAGATGACACAAGAAAGGGTCACAACTGGGAATGGTAATAAGCCACAGTTGAACGGACTTATCATTGGGGACAGCAATGCCAGATTGCACCTGGATACAATAGCCAAAAGACAGAACTGCAGACCACCTATTCTGAAAGAGCATGGTCCACTAAGAAAGGAAGACAACCCCAGGTGGGATGCTGTGGTAAGAGTCAAAGCTTGGTAGTGTAACAAATTTACTATGATATACTTAGTTCAATATTGATGTTTGTAAAAGTTAAATTTATATTTAGAAATGCATGTAACTTATATTGTTAAATATGTGTTGCAAAATTCCCACCTATTCACTAAAAGTGTTGAAGATTCTCAAGTATGAAAATCAACAATATACATATGTAAGAAAGCATTAGCTTATGCCAGTATTGTTATTCCAGCTGTAATTTCCAGAATCTTGCCTAATGCTTATAAAACATAACCAATACAGTGTGCAGATACATTATATTACTGGTTTGCAACAATTTGTACACCATAAGCCTTAAAAGCTATAACAGTGACTAAAGCTTATTAATCAGAAGTTTCAGATTTTTGACCAGGAATGTTCATAGATATCAAACATTACAAATCATTTAACTATGGTTGATTAACATCATACATTAGTATTTTTATGAAGGGACTAGATAACTTCAATGGTGACAAACTCACATGCAACCAGCAAAAAAACAGCTAGCTCCCCATTAAATGAATTGTACCAATATAAACTCAAAATTAATTCAATTGTCATGAACCCTCAATAAGATACCAAGAAAGTTAGATTGGATAGAAGACTCAATACTGTTTGTAAATAAATCATTATTTGTAATAACCATTATTTCAAATTGTATTACTCTTTGTATATTAAAACATATTTACATGAAAAGAAAGAAAACTGTGTGTAATAATATCATAAATTTGATAAATACCAACCTTTAATTAACTTCTAAATCTCAATTACAATTTAACCCAGTTTTAGGATATTTAAAATGATAATATGTAACATCATCAATTGAAGACTCATCTGAGATAAATTGTGATGTGTAAGAGCAGCAAACTGTAGAGAATGTTACAAATGGCAGAGGCAATGAGAAGGTTCATGGTGTACAAACTCAGTACCAGAGAAGTGTATAAAACCCTGGTGCAGAGCTTAAGCCCTAAATGCTGAAGGGGGTCTAGTATCTTCAAAGCCAAGATTCTGGCAAAACCATAGACTAGATAGAGACTCATAGTCCAGTTTGGATGGAATGAGTTCATGTTAGATCCTGACCATAGAACATCAATCTGCTCCCCAAGAGGTGTGATGAAATGTAACCTGAAATCCATACTTAAAGTTATAGGGATCTTCACAATAAACAAGTCTTGTTGGTTTTTTTTCAGCACAAAGGTACACAGTGGATATCTAAACTGGACTTTTAGCTTTAGTAACTAGATTTACTACTGAGCAACTAAGAGTATGAAGAGGGCTCAAAATAAACAAAACAAACCAACTATGAAACCCGTTAACATGGATGGAATTAAATCTGTAGAATGAAGATCATCATAAAATATAAACAATTAATGTCCACCTCATCAAAATAATTCTGTTGTTCCAATATAGGAACAAATAGCACAACCAATAGAAGACATTCATCAAAGAAAGACAGCAGTGACCATCCTTGCCAGCCTAAGTCTATGGTAGGAAAAATCAATCAGATTATAAGTACAGAGTTTTCTTTGAAAAATAAGTATGAAATCATCAATGGTGGAGAAATGTGTGCAAGAATATGACAAGAGTCCAGCTACATAAGAAGAGCCAGCTTCTTTGACAAAAGACCACCTAAAAGCTAGTCATGGCATATGTTGTGGCTGAAGACGTAACAAAGTGGAGCACAGTCCCTCTGAGATAGACGAGAGAAATGGAAATTATGATGGATCAGACCATTGGATAATGTGACCAAAAATCTTTGCCAACACCTGCAAGGAAAAATTAAGAAGAGGGTACACACAGAGAAATAATTATCCTAAGACAGACTCGAAGCATCCACTGTTAGAGGAGCAAAGCCCAGAAATGGAAAGCAGTAAAGCATCAGAAAAAAACATATTGCCATCACAAATGCATCAAGCATATGGTGACAAAAATAATAGCACTGCCAATGAAATTCCAGCTCAGGGAGACAGATATGATGTGAATGTAGCCAAAGCAAGTAGAGAAACTGCAAAAACCAAAACCTATGATGCAGGTCTACCCTGCATGTTGATATGGTCATTTCTGTCCAAGTGTCTGCAAGTTACAAAATAGAGCAGTGGTTTAACAAAGGCAGGAGCTCTGATATCCATGTAGAATCATCCAAATTTCTAACAGAATGATGCAAAAATTAGCAAGCTGAGAAACTACAGACAATCCATTGTTCTTATGCACCAACTAGGTTTAATCACTTCCTCACAAAAGTGCAAGTTATTTCCCAAACTATTTATTCATTCTGGACTAACAGTATATAATCTGTTCAATAGAATGGTATTCAAACTTCATCTGTATCTAGCTTGAAAGCTGAGTTTCATTTGTAGTTATTCAATCACCTGCTCAGTTCATGAACAGGAAACCAAAAGACTGTACTAATAAAATACAGAAAAAAAAAAAAAAATGATACTACATGAGAAACAAATCATTGAGTTTATAGCAAATATGGAAGAATCTACAAGTATTGTTTGAAACAAAACTCAAAAGAACTATATAGAAATATAAAATTCAAATATTTTTCTTTTTTTTATTAAATACAAAATGATAAAACATTTCTAAAATGTATATTTAGTAACAAACAGTTGAAGTGATATAAGAATTATCATCTTTATCTACATTTTGAAATTTGATACATGCACACATGTTCATCAGTCATAATGGGGTTAAAACCACTCAAAATATCACTCATAATTCTGAGTTAATTTTTTTTCTTTTGGAATTCACCCTGTGCATTAAGTTTTAAACATAAATACAGTGTTCTCTCAACAATAAGTATCATTTTTCAAGCAAAAAAAAAAAAAAAACTGTACCTGCCAATGTTTCCATATCCTAATCTAGAAGGAACTATAATTTCTGCAGTCTCTCCTTTCTCCATTAAGGCGATAGCCAAGTCGAGTCCTATACACATACAAAATTTTATCCCGTTATTTGGTGTTGCTTTAATAAAATGGACATTTATATGTTATATGACTTTCTGGTTAATTTCGTACAATTAATATCTTAAACTATATGATAGAAAAAAGAGAGAATGGTTACTTTGGGATGAAAGACAAAATTTAAGTAAATATTTATGAAATAAGAATACAAAATAATTCAATACAATTCTTGAATTTTACTGAAGACTAAAAAGAATTTAATTAAAAATTTTACTGAGATGTGCAATTAATTTTATGAATATCATAAGCACTCATATAAATATATATATATATTCACTTCAAACATTGGATTGTGCTAAACAGATGCCCAAAAAGAAAATCAAGACCTCGAACCTTAATATAAAATGTTGGAAATGGTAATCACATATACATATGTAACTACTTGCACAGTATTAGTCAAAAAGTTACTCCTTAAACTGTCATAAGATAGTCTTATTTCCATTAATATTTTCCATGTAAAAGAACTGGAGCTTTTGTATTTATGTTCTTTACATCAGTAGATTACTGAAATATTTTATTCTCAAAGTAAATAAAGAAAAATGACATGTAGCAACCAAACTAGCCTCAAAGCTTGTAACCCTAAATAAAAATAAATAAATAAAAGGTAAGAATATTCAGTATGAAATTCATATAAGTATACATAATATAAAAACTGGAAACTTGTAAATATTTCATTCACAAAGAGGACTACTCCAGTTACTAAATCTGAATGAATATCTTACACACCTATGCAAGTGTGTACGTGTTCTTATACTTACAAATGACAATATATACTATTTAATATATATTTTTATATAATGAAATGAATCTAAAGCATACTGTCTTCAGATAAGTCTGTTCGACTCTCAAGTTTTATTTTCACAATCTTTTTTTCTGATGATACTTTAAAAATACTTTATTGTAAACAAATATATCTAGTGAGAAACACATACAGTTACAAATTAGAAGCATCTTCAACATAATAGTGACAAAAAATGAAGCCAAAGGGGGGAAGAGTAACATAAATAATCGAATACATACATAGACAAGTTAAAACACTGGAAAAGTATATTACATAAACAGTGCCAATCTTTTGGAAGATACAAAATTCGAATATTTGTACACAAGATCTAATCAGATTCATAAAATGCTAATATCATTTGTTGCGAGTAAATCAACTCATCTGTTAATAAGACAATTACTTAATAAACATACCCTTGTGGTAAAATATTTTTTACCTTGAACAACATCAGTATCCCCAAGAATGAATTTCAGACTATCAAAGTGCTCCACTACTGTTCCATCAGTCAACTTTCCTGTTAGTTTGACTGTCACCCAATTAGAACGTTGTGGTCGGGTACCTGCCCCTTCACCAGATTTTATTACCTGTTAACAGTACAGAAGATTACTAATTATATAAATATATATACGTATCTAATGACAGATATGTTTAGTACACAATATCAGGTATACACAGTTTTTAAATACACACACACTCTTCATTACATCATTTATCCAAGACTTCAATTTGGAGTGGTTCTGCTGAAGCTGGGTCCTCACTTATTTTAAATGGTAACTTAGATGTTTACAAACTTAATCAATCAGCTGTGTGTGTGTGTGTGCACTTCAATCACCCATGTGAGACCATGTGAATACAATTTTAGTCATTACAGAAAAAATAGTAAACCCTGTCTGCACAAGTTTACATGACCAGAAATGTCCAAGGAAAAGAAAAATTCAACAAAAGTTACCTCCATATAAAAAACAAAAAAACAAAATGAGTTCAGCTTAGTAACTTACAAGAAAAATTTTGTTTTCTTTCTTGTAATAAAACAGTTTAGTGAGTATTTTAAAAATTCTGCTGTCTCAACTAAAAATAATTAAAAAAAAGTCTTTTTTTTCATGCCTCAATTGAACTCACACAAAGACAGAATAAAGATTTATCAGTTCAACATTGGTTAACATTTTTTAAATATTGGGCAATACTGATATACTGACAATTTAACCCACATAACTGATGCTTCTATATCAGTAAAATGGCCAGTAAAACATCTTTTACTTGTCTTTGAAAAATCTAAGTATGTGAATTATGTTCAAATGTTTTAGTGATATTAGTCAACCAAAATCAGTGATGTCGAGAAAACCCACTTGTAGAGAAATATATATGTAGAAACGGCTCATTTGGGTTGAGATTTTTTTTTTTTTTACGTAGAAGAGTGAACAACGTTTCGACCTTCTTCGGTCATCGTCAGGCTCACAAAGAAAGAGAGAGGTAGCTGACCACATGTTTGAAAGGGGTTGTGCAATGAGTGTCGAAATGTAGAGGGCAGGCTTAGATGTTGAATATACAATTTTTTCTTTAATTATTATTATTATTTATTATATTATATTTTAATATAGATATAAAGGTGTTCCTTTGTATTGGTTTATTTTGGGCTTAAGTTGTTGCATAAGTCTTTAATTTTACGTTTGTTTATGTTTGTTTCTTTATTTAGTATTTGAGTGTTTTCTATGGTTGTGTTTATTTGACTTACAGTATTTGAAAACGTGTGAAGATGACTTTTTATGTTCTTTAAATCTAGTTTCCATTTTTCTACTTGTTTCTGCAATACAGAAGTCGTGGCAGTTATCACATTGTATTTTATAAATAATGTTGGTGTGATGTTTGTCAGTGTAGTTTTTACATAGTATAGACCTCAGTTTTGTGCCTGGTTTTGAATAAATTTGGTATTAACTGGAATGTCATATTTTGTTACTAGCTTTTGCCAAATGTTGGTTGTCTGCTGATGTTGGGAATATATGATATGCAGCAGTATATGGTTTCATGATTTTTTGATTTGTGAGATATATTTACTTTTGTTGGTTGATTTTGCTTTATGTCTAGGTGTGTGGATTTAAAACAGAAATCCCCCAAAAAAATCACCCATACTGGACTATACATTCCTTGGGACTCAGCACATGAAACAAAACAAAAACTCAACATCCGAAGAAACCAAATAAACACAGCCATAAAACTATGCTCAACAGATAAAATTAACGATGAATTAGACAAAATAAAACAATACTTCATCAATATCAATAAGTTTCCTCCACAAACCGTAGAAAACATTATACGCACACACCTAGACATAAATAACAATAATAAAAAAATAAAATTGTATGTTCAACATCTAAGCCTGCCCTCTACATTCTGACACTCATTACACAACCCCTTTCAAACATGTGGTCAGCTTCCAGGCAGTTACCTCACTCTTTCTTTGTGAACCTGATGATGATTGAAGAAGGTCGAAACGTTGTTCACTCCTCTACGTTAAAAAAAAAAATTCTCAACCCAAACATGCCATTTTTACATATATAGTCAACCAAAATGTTTCCAATATCCGGTAAACACTTGGTATAAATGTTTGCATTGTGGATACGACTGTCGAGAAAAATCTGACTGTGTATCTGGTTGTGATGGCCTGAGATAAGTTATAAAATACAAATTACTGCTATTTTGATCAGAATTCTTGTTTATTTCATTTCAATTATATCTTGTTCAGTTTCATCTCCTTTTAGACACGGTTTAATCTGTTGGCAAGGGCATGGAGTATGAAAAGTGTGAACCAGTATTGAAAATTAGCATTTGCATTTGTTTTTACTGGATCACAAGACATTCAAATCTCTGTAAGTGCCAGGCTCTAGATAAGGTATTTGGAAACTATGTTCCTAAGTGTTGATCAGTATATTTATTCAAAAGATTTTACAATATGGTATCAATGAATTATTAGCATGTGAAACAGTACAATTTAACATTTGGTAAATCCTGATAGCATGCATTCTTTTAAGTTTTATTTTCATGATCTAAAGGCTCGAAGTGTTATTAGAAGACCAGCTTTGATTATTCTTATTTTACATCCATTTATCAGATTATATACAAAATCATGAGAAAAAGCATGTGGTCTGCCTTTACTTAGTATAAAATTCAAATAAAAACACAAAAATTAATCACAGTGAAAACACCACACAGACTTGTGGGAAATTTTCTTCTATCAATATTTCAGGAAGTTAGAGACAATCTGAATTTAACTATAATTTCACAGACCTAAAATAAAACTATGCAAAGCTTTCTCAGTGTTCCATAGTTCTATTACTCATATAAAATATCATTTAGTAAATGCTATTACAAGACTGAAAAGCTAACCTGAAAAACCCCAATACTATGTAGACCTGAGGAATATACTGATGTTTGAAAATGGAGATCTTTTAATAAAAACTCTAGATGGTTAACTATTTTAAATAACTTCTAATATATACATACATCTCACAAGGAATCACACTTAATATTGAAATGAAAAGCAAATTTTGTTTAATGAACTTGAGCATAACAGTAAATACTCAAGACATTAGTGAAACCGAATTGTAGAATTATGCAACAATTCTATAACTTAACAAAAGACCACATGAAGAGACGTCACTCCATCCAGTACCATCCATCTGTTAATCAGCAACAGTTTCTTTCCTGGTTAGTCAAAAAATAATCCACCACAATTATCTTATGTTCCAACTTGTCGGAATAGTACAAACAAGCTTCTGTGAAAGCTAGTTAAAAGATGCACAATTTCTTTTCTGTCTGGATGTAATTTTTTTCTTTTTGTTAATACATACTGATGAAGGGTTACCAGTAATAACAAATACCTTAGAGAAACATGAGAAGATCCTTCTGGAACTTTTAAAACAGTGTTTTTACTATTCCAACTAACAACTACTCTAAGTTTGAAACAAAAAGCTGCTGTTATGGGAAACAGAGCTGTGGTATAATTTGCTAAGATATTCATGCACATATGATGCACCAACTTCATGGTTAAAAAAAATAAAACCTCTCTTGTAGAAATGTTTCACAGATATTTGAGCAGTTTAAATACAATTATAACTTCTAATTTGTGGCCAGCTCAGCTTTGTAGACATTCTCATTTGTTTGCAAAGTAAACTTAGAACAAGTGTATATAAATGATTTTGTTAAAATTTTTTTCCTACATTCAAATCAATGCTTATTCTCATGGAAGTAAGCAGCTATCATATCACAAGTCATGAAGGTCTGTAAAGTTTGTATTTCTAAAGAAGGGAAACTACAGGGATTGACAGATCTGTATTTGTAAACAGAATGACATAACTTTTCAATTTGGACTATTCTGTGAATTTGTCACAGACTAAAAGGACTTATAATCAGTAATAAAAAATCAGGCTTACTCATGAGTCTTGTACAAAAATCAGGCAGAACCTTAGAGCAAATATAAATATATTCTACAGTCCAGAAAATGTTTGCAAGAAAAAAAATTATGCTAAAAATGTGGAGAATAAATGTGCAATAAAAATGTTATTTATTAAGTAACTTGGAAAATATGCAATGAATTTTACAACAGAGAAGCATTTTGTGCATCTTATGCTAGACATGTGAAAGTCAATAAAAATGACTATGCCACAGTGCATCAGTGTGCATAAAAAAGATAGACTGGCATCCGTATATCTTTTGTGCATAAAAATCTTTGCTACAGCCAATGATTTTATTGATAGTATATATAAGAGAGCCTTACTCAGTTTGAAATTTAGCTCCCAAAGTAATTGTGACACACAGGATGGGCATTATAATCACTGATCTTTGCCTATTACCATAATTAGTTTTACTTTTTAAATCAATTTTTTCTCTTTTTAATTACAACTTATTTTATGTTTTGTTTCTCTTTGTAGGTCATTTTTCACCACGATTTTAAGTTGCACATTTATATTAGTGTTTTATGGCACAAAGCAACGAGGCTATCTGCACCATCTATATGAAAGTCATGATTTCAATAATGTTACTGTATATATAAATTTTGTTTTAGTGTAAACTGAATTATCTAATTTATCTTGCTATTGATCTAACAAAAAGTATACAAGTGTATAGTCTGTCATGCATCGTGAGTCTAGTAGTGTGAATACTAAGTCACTTTTGAAGGAGTAGCAGAATCAAAATGAAAAACATTAATGTTGTTAATATGAAGTAGAAATCTTTAACTGAACAGTTAAATATAGAAACTATGTTAAAATTAACTAGTCCAATTCATTTTTATGTACCTTTTTCTTCAAGTCTCCACTTCCTAATATATCTAGCCATCCATCTTCATCTGTTAGTCTTGTAGGCTCATCTTCAATCCTAAATGGTTTACATTTTGCACCACTATTAATCTCTTCTTCAGTCTTCTCGATGTCTTCTAAAGAAGGCAGATCATCATCATCATCATCATCACTAATTTTTTCACTATCATCTTTTTTTTCCATCTCTGGCCCAAGATTAACATCATCAGAATTTAATGGTACTTCTAAGTTCAATTTATAATTTTCTGACAATTGTTCAGTTTCAATACCACTTTTATCATTATTACAAACACTTTCCGTCATTGCTTCACAGCTTTTGGAACCTACAGACTTCAGCAGATCAGCTTGAGGTAGTTCTGCAAACTTTGGTACTTCTTCTGATGGCATTTCCATGGACTGTATCACCTTCAAACAAACAAAATTTATATGTTTTAAATGTACAGGCACCATTATCCTCATAAGCATTTTCTTTCTAAAGTCCTTCTTGCTTTGACAATTACAAAATTGGTAACTCAAAGATCATATGTACTGACAAGTTGTATTGTATATAACCCATATAAGTTAATGTAGTAGAAAACTTATTTTCTGTTTTATTTTTTTAAACTTTTAACAGCCATGGAGACAAAAATAATCAATTCAACCATTTACAACAAGTTTAATAATAAATTTATGAAATGAGAAGTCTAACACTGCTTTTAACTGCCATATAATGTTTCTTATAACTGTTCAAGTAAAATGTATACCATAAAAAAACTACATATAACTGTTAGAGCATCTAAATTAGTATTTTTAAGGTTTAAAAGATTTTACTAGAGCTTAGCATGTTTCTTTAGGGAAAATGTGTTGTAAACTATCCACAGATGAAATATATATTTAACAACAGACTAATACTAATGTCTTACACACAATATGCTTAATTCATCAACTTACATGTGGACATCTTCTGGCATACCACTTCTAAAAACTACATTCATAAAATCAGTTTCCCCTTAGTGTCATTTATAACAATGATTCTCAAACTATTTTAATCTGAAACTCCCTTGATACAAACAAAAATGTGTGATCTTCCCTCCAGCATATAACTTTAGCATGATGTTTAAAAAACAGTACTGTAGTAAAAACAATAACATCTCCTTTTGACACATTCTATTATTTAATTAATTTAATATAATTTTTTCAGTTTGTTGTTTATTTAGAATCAAAATTCATTCAACAAAGGTTTTAGGCTCATTTTTGGGCAGCCCTTCATAAAAAGCTTTGGGGCAATGGCTCCTACTTTGGGAAACACTGATTTACATCCTCAAAGCTACAACCTGATAGTTGAAAAAGCTACCAAACAATAGAAACATATACACACAAAAGTAATTCAGTGTGAAACAACAGATGCTTAGAATATATCCAGAGTTCAAAGTTATATATGTGACATTCCAAATTTTAATATCAATAAAATGTGCTACATATAGACATTACCATGCCAGCTGATTTAATACAAGCATGTCAGAAAATGCCAATGCATATAAATCTGTGTTTATCTCACTGCAGTATAAAATTATACTGTAAATGTTGTTAAAAGATACAACACAAGGTAATGCAACTGAAGATAACTTAGTCCACTAATGTCATTCTCTATTTAAAAGTAACTATTTTAAAAGAATATCTGTATATATCCTACTCTGTTTTTTAAACCAAGTTAAATACAGTTAATCACATATAAATACCTGAAAAATTCAAATTACTATAGTTTAAAAGGATAATATATAATTTCCTAAAAATATAAGAGTGGACTTAAATGTTTTAATTTCTCAAGGGTGTATGTGCAAGCACAGTAATGAAAGACTACATGGTCCCTTAATGTCTGTATACTACACATAAATTATAGTACCATATTATCAGGTAATCCATGTCACAGTTTCATAACCTTCACAGTAAAAAGAAAAGACAAAAACTGTTTAAGAGCAAGTCAGCATCTTTATCTCAAAATAAACCTAATATTCAAGTTAATATATCCAATGTTATCAATCTACTGCTCAAGTAAAAAACCATAGAAGACTATTTATACTCACTAACAATTTTGATTACCTGAAAAAGTCCCCCCCCTCTATTCTTTACACTCCATACAAAACTCATAGCTTAAGTAAGTTAAGTCAAAACTTAATTATGCATTCAGCCCATTTTTCTTAACATTTTGATGTTTTTCCTGTAAAGTTGACCAAAACTGCATACTGTAATCTAAAGCTCTGACCAAACTGTAAATGCATAATCAATCCTAAAAATTCATGTTTCACAAACTAAAACTGTCAAGGTTCTTTGGGAATTAGACAATTATTCTTAACAGAATTATCTTTCACCAACACTTAGTATCTTTAGTAAGTTTAGTAATAGTGTTAAAGTGTCATCCTAGTCATTAACATAAAAACAGTTCTAAAACAAATAAAAAAACACCTATTTTTATCAACTTATAAAATTAACAAACGTTTTCACATTTCACTGACTACCAATAAACAAATAAGCCAAGTTTCAAACCATTCTTGAATTTTCTACCATTCCTGGGACAGGTATTTAATTTATTAATGAACATAGTTTGGAGCATTCCACCAAAAGCTTTCAGAAAGGCAAGGAATACAAGTTAAAACATCAAAGCAACAGCAACTGGGTTTGTTTTGTTTTGAATTTTGCACAAAGCTACAAGAGATCTATCTGCTCTAAGTGTCCTTAATTTATAAATGAAAAACTAGAGGGAAAGCATATGGTCATCACTTCTCACTGCCAACTTTTGGCTCTTTTGCACATTGACCATAACATTATAATGTCTCCATAGATGAAAGGGTAAACACATTTGGTGAGATGGGGATTTGAACCTATGGTCCTCAGATTCTGAGTTGAGTATCCTAACTACCTGATCATGCTGAGCCAATACCACTTGGGATTTTCTAATATATTAGTAAAACTTGAATTACTACTTTACAAGTTCAATACTAATAACACTGTCACAAAGCACTGCCTAGCCTATGAAACAGGAATTATTTAATTGTATACATAAATAAAAATGGTGAATTTAATAAAAGTAGGCTATTCAATACAATACATACTGATCCATTACTCATAATAAATTCATATTTAAGTTGTCTTGCACATTACACATTTGGTGTTTACTTGCTTAGTCTAAGTTAGTAATTTAACAGAATATTCTTAGGTTATCCTGTACTGAAGAAGAATGTAAACTATCATTCTCAATACACTAAGTGCACCTTTTAGTTGAATGTATGTCTTTGTACACAAAATATCAGGTGATACAAAAGTAGTTGTACTCAAGCACATGAATTAATATCAGTCTGATTTAGATTCTGACAAGCGGAAATACAAAGTGACGTTCATGTGAAAACAAAAACACTTCTGTCCGTCATACACTGATAGTTTGTACATTATATTCGCATACCCTTTTGAAGTTGAACCTCCAGATATAGGTTTTATGTGATATTTACTCTCCTCTACCACGAACTGTTCCTAAATCAGCAATTTATTGTAAACTTAATAAATGATAACTCTGACATCAAATACAACATTAGTGCCATATCGAATGGCACACCGTAAAAAGTCGTGGCATGTGCACTTTGACCCCACCAAACTGTGCATATGAGGTTAACATTATTAATAATAATATGTCCGGCATAAATTCTCTAATATACTGCATGTATAGATTACTCTTCGTTATTTTAAACTAAAGTTAAATAAGTTATTAAATATTGTGTTTCATAATATATAAACTCGAACCAAAAATAAATATATTAAATTAAATTACCTCTTGAAACACATACGTTCAACGTACCTCTTCTAATACTTTTCACTTATTTACTTCTCACGCCCTCTGTGTAAATGTTTTTTAATTTTTCCTGGAGTATCGGAAATTAAATAAGTATGAAGTAATAATTTAAAAAGCTAAGAAACAAAAATATGAAATATGACCAATATTCACATGTAATGAAATAAGACAGTTTTCTTTAATTTGATTCTAGGTACATACACATCTGATATTATTGCCAGTATTATTTTTGTTTCGTTTTTTAATTTAGATATTTGTATTAATGTTGGCTAGAAGAGGATGTGAAATAATTAGACGAACAACCTAAAAATTTTTAAAGTACAGGAACATATTTATATGATATAAAAAACCTTATCAATCAACAGAATTTTGATTGAAGGAAGCTACACTACGTAGCCAAAAGTATGTAGACACCCAACCATCACACCTATATGTGCTTGTTGAACATCTCATTCCAAAACCATGGGCATTAATATGGAGTTGGTCCCCCCCTTTGCTGCTACAAAAGCTTCCACTCTTCTGGGAAGGATTTTCACTAGATTTTAGAACATGGCTGCGGGGATTAACTCCTATTCAGCCACAAGAGCATTAGTGAGATAGGGCACTGATGTCGGGCGAAAAGGCCTGGCACACTGCTGGCGTTCCAATTCATCCCAAAAAATGTTTGATGTGGTTGAGGTCAGGGCTCTGTTCAGGCCAGTCAAGTTTTTCCATACCAACATCGGCAAACCATGTCTTTATGAACCTCGCTTTGTGCACGGGGACATGGTCATGCTGAAACAAAAAAAGGTCTTTCCCAAACTGTTTTCACAAAGTTGGAAGCCCACAATTCTCTAGAATATCATTGTATAATGTAGCATTAAGATTTCCCTTCACTGGTACTAAAGAGCTTAGCCGAAACCATGAAAACCAGCTTCAGACCACCATTCCTCCTCTACAAAACTTCACAGTTGGCACTATGCATTCAGGCAGGTAGCGATCTCCTGGTGTCCGCCAAACCAGATCCGTCCGTCAGGCTGCCAGATAGTGAAGCGTGATTTATTACTCCAGAGAACGTGTCTCCACTGCTCCAGAGTCCAATGTCAGTGTGCTTTACACCACTTCACCCGATGCTTGGCATTGCGCATGGTGATCTTAGGCTTGTGTGCGGCTGCTCGGCCATGGAAACCCATTTCATGAAGCTCCCGACGAACAGTTCTTGTGCTGACGTTGCTTCCAGAGGCAGTTTCAAACTTGGTAGTGAATGTTGCAACTGTGAACAGACGATTTTTACGCGCTACGCGTTTCAGCACTCGGCGGTCCCGTTCTGTGAGCTTGTGTGACCAACCGCTTCGTGGCTGAGCTGCTGTTGCTCCTAGACTTTTCAACTTCATAAAAACAACACTTATGATTTACTGGGGCAACTCTAGCAAGGAAGAAACTTGACTTGTTGGAAAGGCGGTATCCTATGACAGTGCCACGTTGAAAGTCACCGAGCTCTTCAGTACGACCCATTCCATTGTCAATGTATGTTTATGAAGATTTCATGGCTGTTGGGTGTGACTGAAATAGCCGAACACACTAATTAGAAGGGATGTCCACATATTTTGACTTTGTAGTGTACTTGTAGATAACATAACTAAACATCAACATATTACCGAGTAAAGCAAATTAAATGTTAGGAGTTCTGTTATTTTAGCGAAAATACTGTAGAATCCAGTCTAAACTTCAAGATGAAAATCGTCACAGTGAGATCGAAATGTGATGAAATAGTAGAAAGATGATCAAGAAGAAAGAAACAGAAAGTTAAAATGATACCAAGAACAAGAAACAAAAAAATTATTTTAAAATAGTATAAAATAAGAAATTTAAGACAGAAAAATCGAATGAAATATAAAAAGTTGAAGAAAGTTTCAAAAACATTAAGAGAAGATACGTTTCCTAGTTATAATATTTATCATTTTCACTCATAGACTTTAGTGGCACAGCGGTAAGTCTGTAGGTTTATAAAGTTAAAAATCGGATTTTGATACTCGTGCGGACAATTCACAGATAGTCCATTCTGTATCTTTCTGCTTAAGGACGAAGAAACAGATAAATTCACTCATCTGTACCTAGGCAGTTATATTCAAATATGTTGTTTTTCAAAATGTTATGCAACTGTTCTGTATATAGTTATGACACTCTCGTTAAAAGATATTGAAAAACAGAATCATCTGCGCTATTCCTTCTATTTCGGTGTCTTCCAATGAGACATAGTATGTCTTCAGATTTTCAACGCTAAAATCACGGATCCAATTCCTCTCGGTGGACATAGCAAATACCCTGATGTGGTTTTGCTGTAACAAAACATAAAACCTCTCTTCAGGCAAAAGCTACATATATAAATGGTTCGAAGCTCGTATCACTTTGACCATCTGTGTTCATTTTCAGGAAGATGGTATAAAATATACCATGATACATGTATACCCAGATACATGTAAAAAGGTCTATGGATTGTTTATTCTTCCTGGATATACATTATTTCAAATAGTTTCTGACGAATGCAGTAAGAGATTATGGTATACTGCACTTGGATTGTTTGTCTGATTTTAAAGTGTAGAATAATGTTACTTGTTCTTTCTGTTTTTGGGCCCTGGCGGTTAGGAAACTCGACTCGCAATCTTCAGATCGCGAGTTTCAATATCATTACCACACAAATGCTTGCTCTTTCGGCTGTGGTGGCTTTATAATGCTACGATCAATCTCACTTTTTGTTGGAAAAATATAGCTGAAGTGATGGATAGCCCTCGAGTAGATTTGCATAAAATTCAACAAACAAATAAAGAAAACTACCACTTCTGTGCAGACATATAAAAATGCCCAGCAGCCATTTTGAGCTAAGACAGTTAGTATATCAGCTTGTTTGGCAACATGACCATATCATTGTAAATACAGATTTTATTTGCTTACTTGTGTGAGTGTTTCTTTCGTTTGTTGTCTGAGTTTGAAATTATTTTCTGAAGTAAACAGTCCGTTTTCACATCACTATGGGCTCTTAAAACTTATCTGTTTAATATTGATGCACATGAATACTACGTAAGAAGAAAGAGACAGGAATGTTGAGAGTAATTACAAGTTCGAGGCACAATAATTAAAAAATAAATAAATATAAACTTAATTCAAGACAAAATGTTTGGAATCAATACAGTAACAACGTCAACATGAAGATCATTACTAGCTAGGATAAAAAAGAGAAAGTGAACTTGCAAGTTCAAGTGGCAAATCGACCATACTATTCTATACAGCTGCTCAATAATTCTAATCTCAAATGATATTAAATGTGAAATTTATAATAGTATCACTCAACTACTCTAAACCTATTACTACTGTGCCGTATGTGATTGCCAGACATTTCTGGGCTACTACAGATACACCACTAATTATAAATTATAAACTTTAGTAAGCCAATTCAACAAAATTGCCTAGTCAAGAAACTTGCAAATTATGAAGAAACATACCATGAACGTATATCAAGCACAGCTTGAAATAAAGTGCAAGGTAAATAAATAGTATAGTGCAAAATAAGCTATTCATCTTGCCGGAAATAAAAAAACTAGCTTTAACAACACTTAGTAGCTTTCCTAGAGAGATCTGTAACTACTATCAGGCAGTAGTGGCACAGGAAACACACAGAAGAAGGTGCAGTATATGTTTGGGCAGCTATTTATCATGATGGAAAAACTGCTCTTCATGTTTTCCAAGCAAATATCAATGACGCCTCCTACAGACATCATTTGGAAATGATATTTCTGTTATATTTTAAGGCAAGGTTTGGAAATAACTTTGTGTTCCATGAGTTACATGTTATAATTTACCTCGGAAAAGTCTCTCATTTATTATGTTCGTATTACTATCTTCGCTAACCATCCCTAATTTAGCAGTGTAAGACTAGAGGGAAGGCAGCTAGTCATCACCACCCACCGCCAACTCTTGGGCTACTCATTTACCAACGAATAGTGGAATTGACCATCATATTATAACGCCCCCATGGCTGCAAGCATGTTTGGTGCGACGAAGATGCAAACCCGCGACCCTCAGATTACGAGTCGCACGCATTAACCCACCTGGCCATGCAATATCTATAAACGTTCCTGGTCAAATTCTGTGCTTTTCCGATTAATAAGCGTTAACCACAATTATAGCTTCCGAAGCCTATGGTATACTGACTGTAGCAACCAAAAAATATATTTTATTCTGTTTCTTGGCTTATCGGTTTATATATTCATTGGGCGAGCTTCTTAAATGTTCAACAATATTCTAAGACACATTAGTGTTTTCGCAAAACATATATTATTGATTTTTGTTCTCGAGAATCTTTTACAAATTTAGAGAACGGGTGGGAGTTGGGCAATACACAACCAATAATATACGTTACATGCATCAAATTAAAACAAACGTGGGTAATATTAAAATAAATGTATAACATTAAATCCGTTACACAGGATGACAATGCCACTGCCCACAGCGCACGTATTGTACACGATAATCTCGACCATGATGACACTACAAGGTTGACATGGCCAACAAAGGCTTTAAATTGTAATTCCATTGATAACTGTTGGGCAGAACTAAGTCAGAAAGTTGCTAACCATGATTCTAAACTAGCTACTGTGGCTGAATTGCAGGGTCTTCTAATCATAAAATGGGATTTTATCACGATGGATTAGGGATGGATTTACCGTTATATATATATTTTAAAATCGATGTTTATTTTAGTTATATGTATATATAAAAATGCATATAACTTATACCGCTAAATGTAATGAGAGCTTCCAACCTGTTCACTAAAATTGTAGAAGATGATCGAGTGTAAGAATCAATAATGCATGTGTGTACAAAAGCAATAGTGTATTTTCGGTATTGTTGTACAGGCTGAACTTTCTAGAAACTCTCCTCAAGTCTATAATACGTAACCAACGTATATATTACAGTATATGTTATTGGTTTGCTACGGTTGGTATTCAAAAGCCTCGGAAACTATAACTGTGATTAACACTTGTTAATCAATAACTTCAGATATTTGACCAAGAACGCTTATACATTTCAAACATTACAAACCGTTTAACTTTAGCAGATTGACATGAGATGTTCGTATTTTTACAATAACTTTATATAACTTCAGCTGTGAAAAATTCACATGTGATCAGTCAAGAGCTAGCTAGCTTCCGCTTTAGAGAGTTGTATTTATATCAGTTCGAAGTTAATTTTCTCATCGTGAACTCTCGATTAGATAGATATCAAAGAAGTTCCGGATCAGATAGAGACTCAATAATATTTGTAAGTTTATAAAACTTTTGTATATAAACAATTATTTGTAATATTTATTGTTATAAGTTGTATTATTGTTTATAGATTAAAATATATTTGTATTAAAAAAGAAATAAAACTGTGTATATCAATCTTGTTGGTAAATATCATAAATTTGATACATATCAACATTTAATTAACATCTAAATTAAAATGATAATTTAACTCAGTTTCAGGCTATTTCAACTCGTAATACGTAACAAATTACATGTATAACCTTATCAACAGCGTGCCAAATTGCCTTGTGGAGAACATTAGAGTACAAGAAGGACCAACCAAAACTGTATCACCAATAAATTTAACTGACCTTCTACACTTTTTCTGGAAGTATTGATAAAGGACAAAAATTATGCACAGGAAAAAAAAAATTAAAGATTAACTTCTAAGCCTTTCTCAATCTCTCCATGTATGGTAATTGACAAGGTTTCTGGTAGCGAAAGATAGGGTGATAATTTCCGTCAAACCCTAAACGTATTTTTGTTTCACCTACACATTTAATTCCTGTATGCCTGTAAATTACTGTATCTATTCAAAAGACAGATAAATAAGAATTCAGTGTTTGGGGTACAGTATTCTGACTTCGCAATTGTTAAAGGGCGTCATCGTAAATATATGTTATTACCATGTATTGCAAACTTTCGGTAAGCATAAGTTATACATGTTTCTAAGTTATAGATTTGTTATATATTTTGAGTAGTAACATAAAATATTCTATACATATATATAAATTATTATTTTAAAACTACATACTTTAAACTACAAGACACTTAAATTTGCCTAGACGTAAATATTTAATCAGATAGAGGTAAAATGCTCCAGAAATGCTTTTGCATTTCATCACATCCTTACACTTCAGAAAAGCCTGGTAAAACCAATACCACTATGTAACACAAATTTTATATGCAAAAACGGCTCGTTTGGGTTGAGAAAATATTTTACGTAGAAGAGCGAACAACGTTTCGACCTTCTTCGGTCATCGTCAGGTTCAGAAAGAAAGAAAGAAGTAACTGACCGGAAGCTGACCACATGTTTGGAAGGGGTTGTGCAACTGAGTGTCGGAATGTATAGGGCGGTGTTAGATGTTTGAATATATAATTTTATTTTATTATATTTAATATAGGTATAAAGGCGTTCCTTTATATTGGTTTATTTTGGGTTTAAGTTGTTGTATAAGTAAGGCTTCTTTAATTTTGCGTTTGTTTATGTTTGTTTCTTTATTTAGTATTTGAGTGTTTTCTATAGTTATGTTGTGTTTATTTGACTTGCAGTGTTCGAAAACGTGTGAAGGTGACTTTTATGTTCTTTGAATCTGGTTTCCATTTTTCTACTTGTTTCTCCAATATAGAAGTCGTGGCAGTTATCACATTGTATTTTATAAATAATGTTGGTGTGGTGTTTGTCAGTGTAGTTTTTACATAGTATAGACCTCAATTTTGTGCCTGGTTTTTGAATAAATTTGGTATTAAGTGGAATGTCATATTTTGTTAAAAGTTTTTGCCAAATGTTGGTTATTTGTCTGCTGATGTCGGGAATATATGGCATGCAGCAGTATATGGTTTCGTGATTTTTTGATTCGTGAGATATATTTACCAAAATACTAAATAAAGAAACAAACGCACAATTAAAGAAGCCTTACTTATATAACAACTCAAGCCCAAAATAAACCAATACAAAGGAACACCTTTATACCTATATTAATAAATATAATGAAACATCTAAGCACGCCCTCTACATTCCTACACTCAATTACACAACCCCCTTGAAACATGTGGTCAGCTTCGGTCAGTTACCTCTTTCTTTGTGAACCTGACGATGACCGAAGAAGGTCGAAACGTTGTTTGCTCCTTCACGTAAAATATTTTCTCAACCCAAACGAGACGTTTTTGTATATATATTTCTCTACAAGTGGGTTTTCTCGACATCACTAACACAAATTTTGTTCCTAGATAGTATGTGTTATTTCTTACTTATGTTGTAAAAGTACAGAAAATGGCCATTATTCCCTTCAAAGTTTGCTTTTGTGACCTGCATAATGAAATTTAGAAATTATCCTATTTTCTCTGTAAAAATGGGCAAATTTTCATATTTTCATTTACATAAGGTCTGAATAAAACAAAATATGAATCAAGATTTACATGTATTTGTACTAAAGTTACATAAAAACGAACAGGCCCGGCATGGCCAAGCGTGTTAAGGCGTGCAACTCGTAATCTGAGGGTCGCGGGTTTGCATCCCGGTCGCGCCAAACATGCTTGCAGCCGTGGGGGCGTTATATGACGGTCAATCCCACTATTCGTTCGTAAAAGAGTAGCCCAAGAGTTGGCGGTTGGTGGTGATGACTAGCTGCCTTCCCTCTAGTCTTACACTGCTAAATTAGGGACGGCTAGCACAGATAGCCCTCGAGTAGCTTTGTGCGAAATTCCAAAACAAACAAACAAAAACGAACAAAAATGTTTAGAAGAGAGTAGTTTTTCGAGATTTGCGACTGTAATGTAAATCACTTTCACGTATCAGCCCCCAAATATAGTCTCCCGTCATGTTTTCGTTACACGCTCCAGGTCACAAAAGCAAAGTTGAAGAGAAAAATAGGAGGTTTCCATTTACTTTAGGCATAAGCAATTGGGAAATAAAACTTTCTGCCCAGGAACAAGAAAAAGTAAAAATTTTATTACACAGTGTACTTTATATATTTTTTTCTGATTTGAGGCTCACTTAGAAACTAATACTTCTGTCACACCTTATAATAATTTTTAGGCATTCCTCCGATGGGACGTCGGTAAGTCTTAGGATTTACAACGTTAAAATCAGGACTGTGAATCCCCTCCAAAGATGTAGCATATAACCCATTGTCAAGTTCAGTGCGTATTTAAGTAGGGGCTACAGAGCGCTCAGCTACAGGGCCCATGGTCTAAATGGGAGATTATTGATACTTTAATTTATATTGTATGTAAAATTACGTGAGATGTAGGGCTCACAAAAATTATTAGTCCCTGGGCCCACACAACATTAAATCCGTCATTGTTCAGGTTAACGCATTAGTTTATAAAATCGAAAATAAGCTTAAAAATTTAAGTATTAAACATAAGATTTTAAAACTGTTTTAAATATAAAACAATGAACATTTCTTATACTTCGACATTCTTGTGTTCGTATGTTATTGCACCGAAAAAATCAGACCAGGAAAGTTTTTTTTTCCCTTTATTCTTGTTTTGTTATTTACTGCTTATCTTTTATGTACATGTAAAGATAGCGTTACGTAATACATGTATTATGTAATAAAATATTCCGGAAGATATTCTGAGTGAGGCCCTCGTGAACTTGAAAGTTAATTATACTTATACTCGAAACTCTGTTCCTTGTTTCCAAAACAAGTCGACAAATGACGTTTTCGCAGTCATAAATTTATTTTAAAATGACTATTATATATTTTTCATCACTGTTAAGATAACATGAACTACGTAATATGTTTTTCCTCATTCTGAATTGTTCTCTTGATTAAAATAAATCGGAGTATAATTTATTCACCCTGTTATGAACACACCAACAACGTAACCTACAGCTTGTTGTCGCCACCATTTTAATATAATTATAAAACATATTTTCTCGGTAAATTTTGCTGTCTGCAATTCTCGCATTATTTTGTGTCCTAACAACGACTCATTTGATTCTATACATTACAAACTAACTAACGAAACTTAAGATACTGATATTACAGGATATACACAAATATTTTTGTTCAGTTTTCATTAATTGTAGAAAATGGACGAAAATTGTGGTAGTAAAATCGTACATATTTTTATGACAAAAACAAAACAAAATATAAACTACAACTATGTTACATTTTTTGTTTGTTTCGAATTTCACGCAAGGCTACATGAGGGCTATCTGCGCTAGCCGTCCCTAATTTAGCAGTATAAGACTAGAGAGAAGGCACGTAGTCATCACCACCCACCGCTAACTATTGGGCTACTCTTTTACCAACAAATAGTGGAATTGATCGCCACTTTATAACGCCCCTAGGGCTGAAAGAGCGAGCATGTCTGGTGTGACAGGGATTCAAACCCGCAATCCTCGGATTACGAATCAAGTTCCTTAACCACCTGGCAATGGTGGGCCTTCATGATAATGTGAAATAGAATTTGACAAGAAAGTACCCTTATGTTTTTCTTTGTATGTTATAAACTGAGTAAATTGGTGTTAATAGTAACTTTTTTATAACTCTTGGTTAAATTTACATCTCTGAGAACGTATTTTTGTTGAATCTTTAAGCCAAGGTTATATTGCGACATTGATTTTTATTACCTTTGAATTAAAACTTCTCGCGGGATTTTGAGATATATTTAAAAATATAAATCTAAATTATTAGTTTTATATTCTGAGGTACCACATGGTGTGACGATTGCAATAAAAGTTAAGTAATTATCAAAATGAGTAAAACTAGCAAAAGCGCCGTCCTAAGAACGGCTGTTTTGGCTAGTAATTACTTATCGTAATTTAGAAAAGTGAACGTTTTTGTTTTTTATTATTATTTAAAGATTTTTCTGAGACGCACTGTGTTATAATTGTGTTTCTATAAACTCTAATGTTTTATATGATAAAAAAAGTTGTACCCATAACGAAAAAACAAAAGTTCGTTCAAGAACTCCATTTGTAGGACTAAATTTACAAATTTCGTTAACAAAGATACAACCAAACCCTCACGTACAGGCCTAGTGACAGTCGTGTTATTGGTAGTACTTTTATTTGAAATTGTGTTCTGTGATAAATAAATTGTTGTTGCACATACCCCAATTGTCTTTCAAATTGTCTGAATCTAAACTGTAAAATATTGTTATGAATATTTGTTTTTGGTGCCATTCGAAGGATGATATACACGCTACATCCATCATGAGAATGATTTATTAGTAGCCTTAACAATCTCAGATATGTCCATAACAATACGAAATAAATGAAAAGAAACAAGTTCAAATTTTACGATGACGAGAGACACACCTGAAGTAAAAATATTTTCTAAATAATGAGTATTAAAACTTTAATTAAAATAAAGCACAGAACAACGCTTGAACTTTCTTAAGTCATCTTCAGAAGGTTGAAACGCTGTTCTGTAGTTTATTTTAATTAAAGTTCAAAGTTGCTCTATTTTTCAATTATTTTAGTATATATTATTTTAACACATTATCTTTTTGCTAGTTTCTGTGTCTGTAAGCAACACTAGAAATGCAGTAATCGAGTTCAAGGATATACGGTGAGTTATTGAATTCTATTTGAAAGGGAGGGATAACGTATGGAATGCTGAGCATAAAATGTAAAACAATATATTAGCTCCAAAAATATGAAAATAGAAGATTCAACATACCACTGCAAGTCAAATAAACATAATATAACCATAAAAAACACCCAAATACTAAATAAAAAAACAAACATAAACAAAGGCAAAATTAAAGAAGCCTTACGTATACAACAATTTAAGCCCAAAATAAATCAATACAAAGAACACCTTTATACCTATATTAATAAATATAATCAAACATCTAAACACGCCCTCTACATTCCTACACTCAGTTACACAACCCCTTTGAAACATGCGGTCAGCTGTCGGTCAGTTACCTCTTTCTTTCTTTGTGAACTTAACAATGATCGTAGAAGGTCGAAACGTTGTTCACTCTTCTACATAGAATTTTCTCAATCCATACCAGCTCTTTTTACATATATATTTTTCTCTACAAGTAGGTTTTATCGTCATCACTGACGATTGTATACCTGTATTATTTTTCATGAATTTGATTTTTGGCTACAGTAACAAGCAAACAAAAAGTCCTGACATCTTAGTATAAATAAAATAAAAGCAAGAGCTATGAATTGATTGCTAGTTCGTGATCAACATTTCGAATTTGTTGAACCAATGCCTCAAATGAATGAGCTTTCAATTCCAATAATAGCTAAAGGAATCTTGACCCTCACAAAATTTACTAATCATTTCATAAATAAGTAGTGTGAACATCGACAGAGTTAATATATTACCCATTTGTATAGAATTAAAATTACAGAAAATATTCCATATCCACTATTTAATAATATTAAAGTTTGTTTGTTTTAAATTTTGCCCAAAGTTACAGGAGGGCTATCTGTGCTAGCCGTCCATAATTTAGCAGTGTAAGACTAGAGGGAAGGCAGCTAGTCATCACCACCCACCGCCAATTCTTGGGTTACTCTTTTACGAACGAATAGTGGAACTGGCCGTCACATTATAACGTTCTCACGAGCTTGTTTGGTATGACGAGGATTCGAACCCGCGATCCTCAGATTATGAGTCGAGTGTCTTAACCACCTGGCTCTAAATAAGGTCCCAAGTGAGAAAACACTGTAAGGTGTTTAAATTAAAAGTGTTTAGTTGATTATCAATGCCTTTACAACGAAGACAAATGAAAAATGTATTTTTTCTATATAGAATTGGTCAATTTCTGTAAATGACGTATCAAATAGTTGAGCCTATGGTCCACGGAATTTCATAGATAGTAATAAAAAGTTAATGAACTAACCACTTTGTGTTCCATTTCCTTAACTTGAGATAAATTTTCACCTCAGAATAAATAAGTGGAAAGAGACGCAGACTAAAGAAAAGGAGGCATGATCATGTATTATAACAAGTAACCTTAATCAGAGGTAATACAAAAATACTAATTGTTTGAAGATGTTAAACTCTGATGCCAAGTGTTAATTAACATGGATTTGTAGATTTACAAATTTTAATTAAAAAATTGCAAAACATCTAAACTGTCACATCACTAATACCATCTGAAAGGAAATACCATTTTCCTCAGATGTTTCCAATTAAACTTGTGTTTACTGAGTGCGTGTGTGTGTTCGTATTACTTATCAGCAATTCTCATTTATAATAAGCGTAAAACAAGATTTTCTGTGATAAAACTAAACGAAACTGCACCAAAGTATAAGAGTAATTTAGTCAAAGTTTTATTCTGATATATTAAAATAGCTCAGTCCGTCATATGCATGTCATATTAATTGTTTTATGAAATTTTTACTGCAACAGACTCAACTTGAAAGATAAAGTTTTGTGACTGTAACTTGGTGTTATTCAGAACTTTTATACTTTTTTTTTTCCGCTGAGGTTCTAGACTATCTTGAAAAGAATAATAGTACATTAATAAAGACTTTATGTTCAAAACTTTCCAAATTTATATTATGTCCAGTAAAGTTTTGTACATCTGTACTATTTGTAACATATTTGATTTTTTGCCACGTGAACAAGCAATCAACAAATTCTGACAACTTAAAATAAGCAAGTAAGTTTAATTTTATAAACAAAGTTACACCTGTTAGATGAAGTCCAACAGTAAGAAATCAGCTAATAACGACAAATTACTCTTCAATACGTTTAAATATTAAATTCTGAAAAAATATAATCTGATGGGAAAAGAAAATAAACTGTTTGTACCATAGTTACTTAAACTTAATATTTTTCATACAAGTAACGATAAACAAATACTTAACAATCGTTAAAAAAACTACGGTAGTCCAATATAAGAAAGTTATTTGTATTTAGGCTTTCATTTAATAGAGAGCTGCGATTGGTCTTCTTCCAGTACTAAATTTTAGATGTTTCATTGACATTATAAGATCCAGAATGTCTTCCAATCTTTATTGAATAATTTTCATTTTCTTTCGAAATTCTTCTTCTCCGAAAAATTATGATCAATACAATAACTAGTATTATTATTATTAGGATAATTAGCACAACAACACCGGTAATTATGGGTACGGAAAAGGGGTTCCCAGTGGATTCTAATGCAGTCTGTGTGCCATTTGTGTGAAAGGTTGTGCAATTCTCTTGGTCAGGCCACATCAGATGAATAGTTATTATGCAAATATTATAATGTTTCCCTTCTCTTAAACCCTTCATTGTGTAAGTGCCATCAGAACAATTTATTCCACTTTTGTCCAAAATAACCTCTGAGTCCGTAGAGACTGTGAGCCGAAGTCTGCATACGTTTGGTGGCTCGTGTTGGTAAAGGTCCCACGCGATCAAAAGTGAACTATATTTTGTTTCTTGTATACTGGTAAAGAAATTATAGTCGAAAGAGTCATGCGCTCTAGCGAAGCTTGTAATGTTAAAAACTTCCAATGGGATCACAGAAACTGTCTTTAAGACAGTCGAAGTAGCAGTAATCTCCGGTGAATACATTTCGTAATAAGAGGTACTGGTATTAGTAGTTCCCATGTAAGAACTAGGCCTAGTGGTATCCATGTGAGAATTGGTAACATTCGCAATCCTTGATGAATGAACAGAATCAACGTTAATTCTGGATTTTGTAGAATCCATGGAAAATGTAGAATTGTTCGTGTAAGTGTTAATATTAGTAGTGTCCATGTAATTATTGGTACCAGTACCAGTGGTGTTTTCTGGTGATTGATTAACGTCGTCTGATAAACGTCTGGTGTTCAGAGCAGGACTTTGACAAATGACACTGGTCTTGGCACATGTCATAGCACCATAGTCGACTTCTGTCAGGTACTTTCCAAGCAGAGATGAGGGTCCGGCACATTGTTCGCTGCCATCGGCTTGTAATTTTTTTTTCAAGATGAGAACGAACTCTTTAATTGAACAATCACAGACGAACGAATTACCTAAGAAAAAGGAAATATCTAAAATAGCGTTGTAAATTTGTAACGGCATCATTGATACTGAAATAATGTTTTAAATGTTTTACTAATATCATCAATAAAAATACTAAGCCTGACAGTTTGCTGATGATAGCTTCCCCATACCAATCTAAGGCCTAATAACAAACAGCAACTTCATGCATTCGTCGAAAGCGTTTTATTATATTTTTGTTGTAAATATAAATTGCAGCATAATTAATAATAAGGGAACAGTAAAGGCTTAGTTGTCCTTGCCAGTGAAGAGAAAAATAACAGCATCGTTCAAAAGGAAGCCCTGATTTAAAACAGGTTCGTAGTTCATTTTAAAAATTAAACTTGAGGCTGATTTTGCTGTTTTTTCTATAAATTCATTTTTTTTACCTGTCCAAATACAGAACGAGGAAACAGAGAAGAGTACGTTTTTTTCCCCTAAAAACCCAGACAATGCTGCTAGTAATTAATAAAAAGTGAAATACACTTTGAAGGGAACATAAATTTTACATGTCAAAATAAAGTTGTATATGAACAGAAAAGTTCGCAGGGTTTATTGTGCAGTTCTTAAAATTGGTTTCATTGAAATATCGCCAATACGTTTCACCTCAAATAATTAAAGGACTTTAGGGACTTTAGTATATTTTAAACGCAGAAACTAAATCACACCGTGTATTATAGTCACTCAACGACCTATATAGTGATTAAACTGTGTATTAGATTTAAATAATTAACCAAAGAGCGATCAAACCGTATAAAAAGAAAGAAACGTCTGCAACGTCTGATAATGGAAGTTACAGGACTTTGTGAATTACTCGATGTCTTGTGTATCAATCTACATTCTATATTTATAAAGATAGAGCAGTCTTACCTTTGACACTGATTTCTTTTAAGTTAAGGCTGTATGAAAACGTTCCTGCCGATATGTTATTTAGGTGGTTGTCGTTTAGGTTCACTCTAACTAATCTGAGTAGGTCGGCAGTATGTTCACATGTCAATTTTACTAACAGATTGTTCTTCAGTGTTAAATTACGTAGAGAGGTAAGATTAGAGAAAGCTGTGAAGGGTAAGTTTCGAATCTCATTATTTTCAAGTTGTAAAGTACGTAAATTCCACAATTTTGAGAAAGCATGGTCCAAGATAATTTTTATATTATTGTTGTTCAGGTATAGCTCCTGAAGTTCAGAGAGCTTTGATAATGAATTCGTTGCTAATGTCTCCAAGTTATTATAACCTAAGTTTAGGAGTAACAAATTTGGCACACCACGGAAAGAGCCTTCATCTAGTTGACCTCCTAAACTGTTGTTTTGCATCGTAATCATCAATACACTCGAGGACTCAATTTTAACATTCTCCATTAAAGAAAGACAATTGTGGTCCATTTCAATGTACTCGATGCTCTTTAAGTGTGTGAACACATTAGCCGATATTATTTGTAACCTGTTAGCAGATAAACTCAAAAAACCAAGTCTTGTCAATCCCAGAAACATGTCTTGATGGAGATCCGATAACATGTTATATTCCAAATAGAGCTCTTGGAGCAGACTTAAAGATTGGAAGGCACCCCGCTCAATGATCTTGAGTTCATTATGACTAAGAATTAAAACAAATAGTTTTGGCATTTCGACAAAGTCATTAGATTCAATGCTAGCGATGAAATTGTTGGATAAATCAAGTTCCAACAGATGGCGTAAATTTTTTAGAGCAGTCGATGGAACACTGACGAAATGGTTTTGTCGCAGACTAAGTAATTTCAACGATGTGTTGACCCCGAAGAACGTATCTTGTGGTAAAAACGATATAGTGTTTGTAATAATGGATATAAGGTTAAGAGAACAGGTCTCAAAAAATCGTGGTGGGACAATGTCAACGCCGTTTACATCGATAACAATTTCTTTTGCATTAACAGATTTTAGAATACTAGTAATGTAAGCAAATATTAATGTACTGTTTTCCGCTGATCCAAAACATTTAATCGAATCGTTAAGATGGCTGCATTCACATACGACGTTTATCGAAGCAGGAGCAGGAATACATGACTGACTTAATATAACTGAGAAACAATACAACAATGCTAAAGCACACAGCATTGTAACGGCTGTCGTTATAAAGTCATGATACAAAATGGTTGAAACGTTGATGGAGAAGTTTGGAGTTATCTTCAAACACCAGAACTAATAGGTTTTAATACATCTTTCATTCATCCAGTTTTGTTTTGTTTTTAGTTTTCTAAACATGACTCCAAGCATCTGTATATTACAGGGATATGACTTTTGATTGGTTATAAACGTAACTTTGAAAGAACAATGACACAACGTATCCTTAGACTCTATACAGCTAGGAGTGGCCTCTCACTTCCGTTCTCTGAACTGCTCTAGGAATTTCAGAAGAAATGCCAGCTTCGCCTCTGCTCTATAGCATTCTGATGTCACCCACTAAAGTTCCGTTGGCACTAAACCATTCTCACGTTTCCTGTTCTTTAATTCCTAACATTGATTCACAGCGCAGAATCAGTTTACATAGACTGCCACAAATAAAATTGTAATATCCTAGATTTAATTTTCTAACTCAGAATATGCAAACACTGGTTAATCGCGAAACGTATAAAAGAAACGATTCTTTTTACACAAATGTGAAAAAAGACCAAACAGATCATTGTTCTGACTTAGCTTACTGTTACCAATGGCTAGATTGTTCAAAGATTTACAGTTATACGGGCATACATTTGAGTTTTATTGCGGTTGATTATTTACCTGAGAAACTCTTAATAAAAAGCAGTGTTTAAAAAAATATCCTTAATTTTCACTTGCACTAAACATGCGATATAAAATGCTCGATTAATTTTTATCTAAATATAAAATACATCGATACTTTTGTTATAAATACTATGAGGATTATAATAAAATGTAAAAAACACCGACAAAACACACTCTATTGGTGTTCAAATGTTACAGAGAAAAATGAATTTTTGAAAATAACAGTAAATAATTATTATGAAGTGAATGACACTCTTCATAACAATATTTGGTTTGTTTTGAATTTCATGAAAAGCTACATGAGGGCTATCTGCGCTAGCCGTCCCTAATTTGGCAGTGTAAGACTAGAGGAAAGGCAGCTAGTCATCACCAGATCCCGCCATCGCTTTGGCTACTCGTTTACGAACGAATAGTGGAATTAACCGTCACTTTATAACGGTCCCACAGTTATTCGAACCTCCGACCCTCAGATTACGAGTCGAGCGCCTTAACCAACCAGCCATGGCGAGCTTGATAACAATCTCTAAAAAGATTCTCAGTTAATGGAATATGTATCTCAGAAGAGCTGGTGTAGGTATAAATACATTTTTATTTCAAGTGGGTTTCTCGTAATCAAGAGTCGAATGTGTGTGTGTGTATATGTATATACATCTTGGGGATTTTGCACACTTATGTAAGGAACCTTTAGTGTAGCCTTTCTACCTAATATTTCGAATTGTTGGTAGGCAACGTAGCTGTTTATGTGATACGTTAAATTATTGATCAGTATCATGTTTCTGTTGACATTAACGTAAAACACACTCTTATTCTTACAGTACATTTTCTGAAAAATATAAGAGTGTTGTTTCTAGACTAGAAATAATATCATAACATGGTGAAAAGTAGCATACGAATATTTATTCATAAGTTGCCCTATCAGTGGTAACACGGTGGAATGTAATCTATATATTTATATGTTGCCCGATCAGTGATAAACGGGCCCGGCATGGCCAAGTGTGTTAAGGCGTGCGACTCGTAATCTGAGGGTCGTGGGTTCGCATCCCCGTCGCGCCAAACACGCTCGCCCTTTCAGCCGTGGGGGCATTAGAATGTTACGGTCAATCCCACTAGTCGCTGGTAAAAGAGTAGCTCAAGAGTTGGCGGTGGGTGGTGATGACTAGCTGCCTTCTCTCTAGTCTTACACTGCTAAATTAGGGACGGCTGGCACAAATAGCCCTCGAGTAGCTTTGTGCGAAATTTAAAAAAAACACAAAACAAACAAACAATCAGTGATAATATGGTGAAATGTAACATATTTATTAATATGTTGCCCTATCAGTGATAGCATGGTGGAATGTAACATATTTATTAATATATTGCTCTATCAGTGGTTACATGGTGGAATGTAACATATTTATTAATATGTTGCCCCATAAATGACAGTGAGGAACACTGTATTCTCAATTTTGATATGAAAATTGTAAGGCCTAAAAATTCAAGTATTTGTCTACATTTGGTCTGATATGGCTTGGTGGTTAGAGCGTTCGACTCACTGTACGGCTGCGGGATCAAAACTAGTAGCCGAACATGTTTGCCCTTTCAGTTGTAAAGCAGTTTAATGAGTAGCAAAGAATTGCTGGTGGGCGTTGTTGACTAGCTTTTACCTTCTAGTTTAGGATTTCTTATTTGTTTACACCTCAAGGGCTACTTAATTATTTAGTGCAATAGTAAATAGACCCGGCATGGCCAGGTTGGTTAAGGCGTGCGACTCGTAATCTGAGGGTCATGGGTTTGCATTCCCGTCGCACCAAACATGTTAGCCTTTTCAGCCGTGGGGGCGTTATAATGTGACTATCAATCCTACTAGTCGTTGTTAAAAGAGTAGCACAAGAGTTGGCGGTGGGTGATGATGACTAGCTGCCTTCCCTCTAGTCTTACACTGCTATATTAGGGACCGCTAGCGCAAATAACACTCGTGTAGCTTTGCGCGAAATTCAAAAACAAACAAACAAACAATAGTAAATAACCATATATGAAGCTGGTGACTCATTGACGTGGCTAGATGAGTTACAACTGTTCCGGCTTGCGGCGGCCGCAACTGCTTGTCACACGACTCTTCATTTCAGAGTTAATAATCTAGTTCATTAATTTAAAATTAAAAGCAATAGTTTTTAATGTATACAGTTTTTTTATCAAGCTTTTTCTCAACGCTAGACGTTCACTTTTGATACCCGTGGTGGACAGAGGGCATATAGCTTTGTGCTTAACTTCAAACAAAAACGGAAATCAAACTCTTTTTATCGCAAACAAATATCTATGATGGATTTAAAATGTACAGGTAATCTCAACCTTACTAGACGTACTTATATCAATTTTCTACAGGTGCTATATGAACTTTAGAATACTTCCTGGTCTACTTTGTCTCACATATCTGCACAAAGGACAACTGAGCTGGAATGTGAAACACAAACTCAGTGAAAATACATAGACATGATGAAACAAAGTTCAAGTAGTTGAAAAGTTATGACATGCCAAAAGGTATTAAAAAAAAAGTTTTACCAAACAGCTCCAAAACATCAAGGAATCGGCTTTAGTTTGTTCAGCTTCAAAATTATTAAAACACTTACGTTAAAAATCTTGAAAGATGTGATTGGCGAATAACTAATACACTGCTGGCCAAAATCTTAAGGCCAATGAACATAAAGAAAAAATGTGCATTTTGCGTTGTTAGACTCAACCATTTATTTGAGTAGAGCTTCGAAAGATGACAAAAAGGGAAAATAAAAATAAAATTTGTTTTAGCATTTAATAGGGAAAAATGTGAACAATATGAAATTTTCCTAAATACTAACTGGTCAAAAGTTTAAGACCATACCATAAAGAAGTCCTAAACAGGGTAGGAAATGCCCAACAAGAGGTCTCAGTAGCGAGTTGCACAGCCGTCATTGCGAATAACTTCAAACATTCGCTTTGGCATAGTCGATATAAGCGTTTGCAGAAGGCTGGCTGGAATGTTATTTCAAGTGGTAAAGATGGCTTCACGAAGATTATGCACTGTTTGGAATCGACGTCCATTTCTATAGAATTCCCTTGTCATCCACCCACAAACATTTTCAATGGGGTTCAGTTTGGACGAACACGCTGGATGGTCCAAAAGAATCACGTTATTCGCCATGAAAAAGTTCTTTGTCCTGTAGGCATTGTGGATTGCAGCGTTGTCCTGCTGAAAGATCCAGTCATTTCCATACAAGTAAGGGCCTTCAGTCAATAAGGATGCTCTCTCCAACATGTCAATGTAGCTAGCTGCTGTTTGACGCCCCTGTATAACCTGAAGCTCCATTGTTCCATGGAAGGAAAAAGCATCCCAGATCATGATGGAACCTCCTCCACTCTGTCGTATAGAAAATGTCTCCGGTGGGATATCCTTTCGTGACAGTAACGTTGGAAGCCATCTGGACCATCCAGGTTAAAATTTTTCTCATCAGAGAATAAGACCTTCTTCCACTTTTCTATGTCCCATGTTTAGTGCTTCTCAGCAAAGTTTAACCGAGCTGTTTCGTGGTGTGGAAGGAGGCGTGGCCTTTGAAGACGTTTACGGTTTTTAAAGCCTTTCTCTCGTAGATGCCGTCTTATTATTCTTGAGCTGCATCTTGCATCCGTAAGGGCCTTAATCTGGTTCGACGATCGGCTGGTGTCTTGCCGGACAACCCGTCGAATCCTCCTGCTCAACGCCGGCGAAATTTTCTTGGGCCGACCTTTTGAAATTCTGGTTCCGTATTCCTCAGGGTTTTTTAAGAAATTTGAAACAGCAATTTTACTACGCCCAATCTTATCAGCGATAGTGCGTTGAGAGAGACCTTGCTTTTACAGCTCGACAATTCTGCCACGTTTAAACTCTGTCGACGTTTTAGCCTTTGCCATGTTTTTACCCAATGTAACACGGGAGATGTCAGTGGGAGATGTTGTCAACACTAATGCTTGAACACAAATGACTAAATTTCGTTACGTGTTTACCGATTAACGCTTCGTTTCAGTATGGTCTTAAACTTTTGACCAGCTAGTAGTGAGGCTAATTTCATAGTGTTCACATTTTATCTATTAAATGCTAAAAAAGTTTTTTATTTTTATTTTTCCTTTTCTTATTTTCATCTTTCGAAGCTCTACTCAAATAAGTGGTTGAGTCTAACAAAGCAAAATGCATATTTTTTTCTTTATGTTCATTGGCCGTAAGATTTTGGACAGTAGTGTATACCTTTCCATCTTCGTCTTATATATATATATTTCTTACAGACGCGTGTTATGCAAAGAATGAAATAAAACTAGTGTACTTTTCTCCATTTTGTAAAACTTTTGCAAGCTTTCCAAGCTTTCAGTTGAGTTCCTTTTAATATCACATCCTTTAATGTAATAATAAAAAAATATTAATTTCATGTACCCTCCTTTCCCATTCACTTAGTGCATCAGCAGTAAGTCTTCAAATTTATGGTGTTGAATTCAGGTTTCGACACCCGTAGTAGGTAGATCACAAATATTCCCTTGTATAACTTTGTGCTTGAACAAGTAAATCAAACTTTTCCATGTAACCAATGTAAGAGGTCTGTTTAATTCTCAAGTAATTTTATGCCATGAACTTCAAATCTATTTGAACTATATGCAGTTTTAATCTGAGTTACTTTTAGCCTACTTTTCGTGATTTAGTTCAATTTCGAAACAAAATATTATTCTCACATGTATTCTGACTATAAATAAATGTATGTCATATTTTTGATGACTTGATTCGAAACGAAAATGGAAATTAAAAGTTGTTTCCACATATAATTCTGTGAAAGTATAATAAACATCTTGAAAACTGTAATTATAAGTTATTTTTCTTTCATGTTAAAACAACACAACTCTCATAACACTATATACGTGTTTTATTTGGAGTAACACAAAATCTTGTGTCGTTGCTTTCAGGGCCTGAAAGGGCCTAGTCAAGCCTAGCGCGTAAGGCGTGCGACTCATAATCCGAGGGTCGCGGGTTCGCGCCCGCGTCGCGCCAAACATGCTCGCCCTTTCAGCCGTGGGGGCGTTATAATGTGACGGTCAATCCCATTATTCGTTGGTAAAAGAGTAGCCCAAGAGTTGGCGGTGGGTGGTGATGACTAGCTGCCTTCCCTCTAGTCTTACACTGCTAAATTAGGGACGGCTAGCACAGATAGCCCTCGAGTAGCTTTGTGCGAAATTCCACAAAACAAACAAACGTTGCTTTCAAATCAGCACCAGGTGAATAGCTAAAACAGCCAAAGTTAGTTTTATTGCTTTTCATAACACTGTGTATAATTGTAAGCCATTTCTGTTTGAATGGCTAGTTTGATTGTTATCATCGTCTTGTTTTTTTAAAATTTAAGGAAATGAAACAGCCTTTACACATTATAGAGTCTACTAAAGGAATCACAACTGAATTAATTCACCTGTGTTTTCTGATATGTATCAAATTTAGTAACACGTGATATTTTCCCTTTATTTTCTGAGACTAGTTAACAACCATGGATGTTTATAACAAAACAGAACGAACATTATACTCGTGCATTAAGTTACTTAAAGATGACCAGGATCGGGGGGGGAGAGTATAAGATTCAGCCAACTTTAAGTGTTATTGACATCAATATAAATTTAGATTTGACCTCTTACATTCTCATACCTTGATTATTATTACCCCAAGTGGCACAGAGGTAAATTCTGAAAGCTTATAACACTAAAAATAAGGTTTCAATATTCATTATGGGCACAACACTGATAGCCCATTGTGTACTTTATACTTAATTATGAGCAAACAAACTTAATTGTGACTTATAATTAGCATCACTTATGAATGTATTTACACTGCATTAGTAATAACTACTTTACTTTGTATTTATAATAATTCTGTTGAAGCTTTGAAATGCACGTTGAAGTTATTCCTTTTCAAATGGTCATGATAGTACGTGTGTGACAAAACATCAAAACACATTTCGTTATTTAATTATATCCAAGTAGTATGTACGATTAAAACTACTCTAGAGTTTTGAAACCAGGAAATTTAAAATTATTCGAAGAAATATTTAATATATAAATCCACTTTAAAATATCATAAACGTTACCAGATTACACTCATACCTGTTTATATCAAGAGAGTAGTTATTTTCTAAAAGATGGCAGTAGTTACAACAGTTTTTATTAGTGCTTCGTAGCTGATTTTTAAATACATCAATATATTACTCAAACTGGCACAATGGTATGTTTACATTATTACACCAATAAAAACCGGGTTTCGATATTTCTGGCTTAATAACAAACACCAACAATCTTTAATACCAGTACAGTTTTTTTTAAAATTGTGTTTGTTTTAATTTTTGCCCAAAATTACTTAAACGCCATCTGCATTAACTCCTCCTCCCCATTGGTGCCATTATAAACACTTGTATTTATAGCATATTTCTCTCTAGGATTAAACAATTTTTGTTTCGAGTCGTGAACCATTTAAACCTAATACATAAACAATATGAAGATTTTAAGCAGCAACCTAATGATGTCACATTGTCAGAGACGAAACGTAGTATATAAGTAAATCTATCATCCACAAATACTTGTTTCAAAACTTCATACTGTTCGTTATTTAAGAGAATATTTATTGAAAAGCACTTAGTGAAATTTTATAGCATACAGAAAACAAAGAACCATTTAGTCTTTCAAGGCTGTCTTTCAACTCGCATCCTTAAGGAGGGAAAATATTTAATCCCATCCTTTATTTTCAGGAAATCATCTATTCCCTCTTAAACTCCTTTAGAGACCTATCATCCACTACTTTTGACGGCAGCTTATCTTATAAGTTGATCACTATGTTCAAAAATAAAATTCCTCAGCTGATTCCTATCCTGTCTTTTCTACATTTTAAATTTTTATCAAAAGTTCAGGTAGAATTAGACACACATCCTTTACTGAATACTGTACAACTAAATGAAAGACTTTTATCTTGTTGATCCTTCGGATAATCTTGCAAAATAAAATCAAGTCATTCACCTCCTTCTTCCTTCAAGAGTAAATTAATGAAAAGAAATCATTTCTGTAAAATAATCCTTTTATTCCAAGATTTATCATATTAGTTCTTCTCTGAACCGTTTCCAATAATAATTCAATATATTTGTCCTTATATAAGGTGTCCAAAATTGTACAATTCGGTGAGGCTAAACTACCTATATTTGTACAACAATAACAGTAAGATTTAATGAAAAATCACATTCATTTCAACTTTAAAATAAATAAAAAATTGGTTAAAATCCCAATCGCGGGTGCACCGTGGAGTATTCATTTTGGAGATAAAGGTAAATTAGATCGTAATTCTACTTTTATTCTTGAAGGAAGCAGAGGCCATCTCTTTAAAGCTCAAATTAAAGGTGAAATTCTTCCAGTAGTTACCGTTACTAAGAGCTGGAACTTATCTTTTAAGGAGACACCGATACCATGACTTATTTGAGCTGCTTTTTCTGATGTGCTGACGTTCCATTGTTCCGTCAAAAAGAATTTATTCATTTACTCTCATATGGTTGTTTTTATGTTTACGCGTATATAATTTTTTCGTTTTCAGAAACAGTTCTATTTCACCCAGCTGAACATCTCTACGGTTTTGTTGGTGTTTTTTTTTTTTTTGAAAATTTCATCCATGGTTTAAAGGCATCACTTTTTTTTCAAATGTAATTTAACAAATGTTTTCGATCTTATGCATGAATTCACAATTTTGAACACTTATTAACACTTGACTCAAACTTTCCAATGATAAAAAATTTATTCTTATTTGAATACTTAATTTTTTTTATTATTATTATGCCTCTCGATTCTTTGAAGGAACATAGGGCCGCAATCACTTGCGGATTTATTAACAGGCTGGTTTTTTAAGTGAGTAGATTGTTAGCCTACTGCACAACCTCCAACCAGGAGGAGAAACATGAGCCGTTCCTAATTTTGCAGTGTAAGACAAGAGGGAAGGCAGCTAGTCATCACCACCCACCGCCAACTCTTGGGCTACTCTATTACCAACGAATAGTGGGATTGACCGTAACATTATGACGCCCCTACGGCTAAAAGGGCGAGCATGTTTAGCGCGACTGGGATGCGAACCCGCGACCCTCGGATTACAAGTCGCACGCCTTAACGCGCTCGGCCATGCCGGGCACGAATACTTTAAAATAACAATAATAACCTGTGCCACAAACTCACGAAAAAGTTTTCTTGTATAAAATTAAGACTCCTAGTGGCGAAAAACTGATTCAAATTTAGAAAGGAAAAAAACAACAACAAAAATAGTCAGAACCGAAAAATGGATTGGAAACACCAGACTACGTAACTCTGTAAACTTGCCGCTATTTCAGCGAGGAAACACTATTACAGAATTGGTGCTACTACTCGACAAAACGAAAAACTATACACAAAAGTAATATTCTCCATTTTTATTACCTTTATTTTTGGACATATTTCGGAATTTGTTTTGCCACAGAAGTGACTAATCTAGCAAAAAACAGACATGCCAAATTATAAATATTTTTGAAGTGATTAGACCTACTACTTATACTACTATTATTATTACACATCTTAGTTTTACACGCGAAGTCACCCGTTTGGTTTTTCTTTTTTAGGGCTTACAATCTGCCCGGCATGGCCAAGCGTGTTAAGGCGTGCGACTCGTAATCCGAGGGTCGCGGGTTCGAACCTTCGACCGACCAAACATGTTTGCCCATTCAGCTGCAGGGTTGTTATATGTGCGGTCAATCCCACTGTTTGTTGATATACACTCTGTAATAGTAATATTAATACTGAGTATTAATAAGTATTATCACTAAATATCAGTTGAATCGGTACTAGTATACTAGTATTAGTAGTACGCGGTAGTAGTATTATGTTTTGTTTGTTTTTGAATTTCGCACAAAGCTACTCGAGGGCTATCTGTGCTAGCCGTCCTTAATTTAGAAGTGTAAGACTAGAGGGAGGGAGCTAGTCATCACTACCCCCCGCCAACTCTTGGGCTACTTTTTTACTAATGAATAGTGGAATTGGCCGTAACGTTATAACGCCCCCACGGCTGAAAGGGCGAGGATGTTTTGTGCGACTGGGATTCGAACCCGCGACCCTCGGATTACGAGTCGAACGCCTTAACCCACCTGGCCATGCCGGACCTGCATTATTATTACGTTATATTAGTGGCAAATATTAATAGTAATATTACTGTGATAGTACTGTCATTAAATTTATTTAAACAATTATTATTATTACTAAGAATGGGAATAACTAAAGCGTAAGCTTAAAGTTGAACTTGGTTACCAAGTTAAGGAAGCATTAGTAATATCGTTTATTGTTATTGTTAGTATAAGAATAATTTTGATTTTACAGAATTAAGAAAGTAATACAATTTATGATTTTAATTTCTCTGAAACTTGATAAAAGTTTTAAATGAGAATTGGACTTAAGTGATCTCTTCACAGTATTAAAGTTGGTAAAGGCTTTGATTGTTTTTGTCCCAACAATAAAATGTTTTGTGGTATGATTTAGCCAGTCAATAAGTTACATTTTGTTTAGGATGATTTTGTTTTGTTTTTATTATTTACAAGTCACATTTTAATTCTTGTCGTGTATTTTACATTTCTAATTATGTGGAAGTTTCTTAATAATACCATCTGAACTGAAGATTAACATTTGTTATGAAAAGAAGAAAGAAGCAGATTGGAAGAATGTTATTTAGTTAATAAAACTTTTAAAGTTATCCATCATTTAGAAAACATGCAAAAGGAATTCTCCTATGAAAACTAATCCCTTCAAATTAATATTCCTAGTAAATAAATTATTTAAAAAAATTGAAATTACCTACAAATACTTCATAGTTATAGAAATTATTCTACAATTTTGTAACTAGCTGTAAAACAAATTGTCCAAAGAACTAATCATGATCTAGGCTTCCAGAATTTATCCTTAGTGCTTCTAGTATTCACACTTTTACTTTCCATTTTGTTAGTTCATTCAAAAAGACAATTAAATTCACTTTATGAAAGAAGTATACATTTTGACATTTCTTCTGATTTCTGAAGTAGGTTTCATTTGTCAAGATCAAGTGTGCATCTTCTGAATTTGTAAATAATATTATAGTGTACAGAATTGCATGTGTAATGTAATACCAAAGCTAATTATAGCTTTGGACCAGCTGACAATACCTTTCTTGGTTGAACTATACACGAATAGTTCACAAAAATTCCAAATTTATTTCCCTTGCTCAAAATAATGAGCAATAGACAAAAATCTAAAACTGTTCCTATCTGTTTGGGACCAACAAATTATTTTTGCATCAAAATTTATATAAATTTGTCTAAGCAAGGCTGTAATTGACCAGAACTTCACAAATGATGGGTTTATTTAACATTTGGACCATCTACCCCCTAAAATGACCAAAAATGGGCATATCCCATATTTTTGAATACATATGTTTTGGGCCTGCAAAAAATGTATCTTTGTACCAAATCCCACGTAAACTAGCAGAAATATGGCAATTGTAAAAAACAACCTGAAGTTATGCTTTATTGTCCCCCTCCCTCTACATACATTACAATTACTAAAAATGGGCCTGCCCACCATTTTTTATAGCTGTGTGGAACCTGTAGTGAAGTATCTTTATACCAAATACCATGTAAATTGGTGAAACTAGTGCTGAATAGTTGACCAAAACCCTAAAATTATACTTTTTTGTGTGGTCTGATCTCCCCCATATAAATAAATAATCATCCACAATTGTCAGATACACTTTTATATATTTCATTGTGTTGGTAATATGAATTTTCTTTTTCTTTGTTCCTATAAATACGACTCTATTTGAGCCAAAAATATATGCTTTTTTTGAGTTGTTTACTTTTCATCCCATAAAATAGAAAAGGGAAAAAAGGTATCTAGACAAATTGGATTAACCCTACCAAGTTTCAAGTCAATCTTTTGAGAAATAAAGAAATGGAGGTTGATTGAAAATTATTTGCAAGAAGAAGAAGTAAATAGAAAAACATGGTATTCCTGTGGAGACATAATCTGGTTCATCTGGAATTTTGGTAATAGAAAGAAAGCAACTGCTGGTGTTAACTGGATATTTTTCAGTTGAGAGAAACATTAAATCATCTCTTACAATTTTGTTTCTTTAAATATTTTGAATAATTTCTTACATAACAAATGCTCCAAATTTACTGATTGTATTAAAGTGCAAAGAAAGTTAGTAGGAAGGGTGTTGAACAGAAAATATTTCTTTAAGGAGTTGTTTAGTCTTAGTGAGTAGTAGGAATGTTGGACAGAGAATGTTTCTTTAAGGAGTTGTTTTGTCTTTGCGAGTGAGATGGGTGTCAAGCATGAGTTTCTGATTTTAGTAATTTACAGTAGTTTGACCCTTTCTGTATGGAAAGCAACTATAGTTGACAGAATATTGTCATTAACAGTGGAGATTGATTTTTCTCCATGGCTGTCAAAACAATTTTTGTTTTAAGATCAAAAGCTGCATCTCTAAATGAGTTTGAATCAACCACTAGGCATCAGGTGTGTTGACATCTGGGACCATGAGTAGGAAACACAAAATATAAAATCCCTCAGTTGGGGCCCCAGCTGTTAGATAATGTGGAGCACTCATTCCACCCATGCACAGGGATATCAGCTGAATGTCATATGTTCTGTGTTTTTAACATAGATCAGGTAAGTTATTGATGCCATGACATCAAGATATACAATGTATGTGTTATATATCATAATGCATAATATAGGGAAACATATTGCTGATTTGTGATGTTTTTTGATGGAGAAATGACACTGATCAAGGACTGACCGTCAAAATTAATTATGTGGTAAAAGGGTTAAGTGAGTGGGGTGACCATTAGTGTTTGGGAGAAAGAGGACAGATATAATGATTGATAAATGTTTGACACCTTCTTTGGTTAGGTATTTGGTACTAATTTTTATGACCATCTATTGTTTTTGTTTTTCAGTATTAGAAGGTAAAATAGTCATCATAGAATAACATGCAAAAATTTATTATTGTTAAAAATGGTTTATTATTTATATACATATATGGAATAAAATAAATTTATTTTTTTAAGTAATAGAATGAAATTAGTGTACTTTTATAAAATATAATTAGAAATATTTATAATTAGTGGTCAAAACTTTGTATACAAATAAAGGTTATTAAAAAATCTTTTGTTTTCAATGCCATTAAGTCCAATTAAGGCTGCGTTTGAAAGCTACGACCAGAAAGTTGTGTGGCATGGACAAAGTTCATTGGTATCATAAGCTAAAAAACTAACCTAGTGATTAAATAAAAGTAACTTTGAAGTTTACCCTTGAAAAAGAAAAATGCTCAGTTTATAGGGAATTGTATCTTTTTTACTAAAATTATGTTTTGAAACTGTGGTCTTCCAATGTTTTGAAGACCTTATCTTACTGTTTTAAAATATAAAGTTAGGCTTTAATGTGAGAGCTGATTAAATTTTAAAATCTTTGCCAGTATTAAATTTCTATTTTAACTTTTCTCTGGCTCTCAACTAAATATTTTCCACGTTTTTCATAACAGGCAGGAATTTTTTAACAATTTATGCTGCAGCTGGCTTTGGTAAACTTGTATAAACAGGGTTGATGTAACTTCAATAAATCTTTGTGATTTAACCATTGATATTAACAATATTTAAGCTCACTTTCTGTGCATTTAAAGTTTATTCAATCTCGTAAGTGTGTGTTCTTAATGTTTCTTTTATGCAATTTTTCATCATATTTACCTCCTTTGATTTTATATGACAAGTGTGAATTTTATTTGTTAAAGAAAAAATAAAAGTTTTGACAATATTAATGGCATGTTCTTGTCAAATTTTAGATTTGAAATGGCCTAAAACTAAGTTTGTAGAAGCTTTTAGTTTTTAGTTCTAATCTTTGACTTCGATGCTTAAGCACTTAAATATTTAGAATTGTTGACAGTGGAAATCTTTAAGGGTGTCAGTCTGTACTTTTTAAATGTTTAATAACAAAGCAGTGTACTTTTTTAGGGCTGTATGGGGTCAGACTATAGATTTTTTTGGAAAGTCTGAAAAAATTGTTAAATTTGTGAAATTCTGTGTTTTTTTCAAAATTCTAGGCTACATTATGATTATATCCATCACTTTTATTAGCTTGATAATTCTTCCTCTGATACTAAATATTTCAAAATTGAACAAAAGACACCAGAAAATACTTTTTTTTTTTTTAATTTCCTCAAATTACTGAAAATCATCTTTGTGGGAGGGAGTGTAAGTTGTTCTTGCCTGCCCATTTGTGAAATGCCATCTTCACATTTCAGGAAGTTTATAACTAGTTGAGTATGGTGGGGACAGTTGAAGAAGGTTTTTAAATACTACATCTGTTTATTGTAATTTGTAGGAAGACTTCATTGTTAAAATGTATGGAATTTGTAGTGCTGTGTTACAACACTGGAAACTACGAGTACTGATCTCATTTCAGACCAATAAGAAGCTTTCACCACAATGCATGTGTCCTTCCACTGTGAAATTGGGTTTGGAAATTGTCCCAGCCACATTCCAAATAACTACACTTTTATCTTTAGCTTTAATGTGAAATGAGATGAATAAGTCGAGACATATACTCAGATGTAATATGGTTGATTTATGTACTCATTTTACACCATTAAATATGTGCTGTTTTACACACATGGGTTAGAGCGATGGTTCTGAAACTTAAGTAACTGAAGGACCCCCTTTTAATTCAAAATGTTTTTTACAAACCCACAAACCTTTTATTCTCTTTTGTTTTCAAAAAAGAATCAGTGTACACGAAAAACTGTGTTCCAAAATTTATTGCTTTAATTAATGTCAGTTGAATTTTATGAAAAATATTTTTATGAAATTTTGGATGTGACTCATGGATCAACTGGGGTACCCTTGTGGACCCCAACTTCATAAATGCTGGATTTGAGAAATATGCCCTATTGGTAATTTGTTTGAAGAACAACTTTATGAAGTCTGTCTGTTTCTTTTCTGAACTTTTGACTCATTTAGGAAGTTGAAGCTTCTGTGGTAAATTTAAATAGTCATACAGAATACTACATATAAACAATATTAGACAAATTTTGAAACTAATTCTTTTTTAAAGCTTTATCATTGTGTGAGTCGTAAGTACTCTGAAATGTAATCATTACAAACTAAGATCAATAATTGTTTTAAATTATTTTAAAGAGGCAAAGAAACATTTTGTGAACTTATAGATTACTAGTCAGATTTTTCACACATTTTGAAAACTACAATATATTTCACCTCATTTAAAGAAGTGGTTATCACCAAAAGTATTAATTACATATATTTGAATTAAGTATAAACAAACATACAGCTAGTTACAACAGAAGTGAATAATAATAGGTCCTTGAGTAAGGAAGCACATTATACTAATAGAATACTAGATAGACAAAAAATCTGTAAGCATGAGGAAAATTTTATTGGTGGTGGAACATACTACACGTTTTGACAGAACGTTGACCTATTTTCTTCAGATATGATCAGTGCTATGTGAAATAAGAGTTATATTTACTTACAAAGATTAAAGATGGGTTAAATGTGAGGGAAATGATATCAGCAGGTTACAGGATATAGATAGAGGTCAAGTGTATGAATAGTAAATAGACCTGGCTGGATATGGCTGACATTGCTAGTGGCCATTATCATAGTTTAATGAGAAATGAATACCGATATAACTTAACATTTTTCCACTGTTGACACACATTATCTTGAGATTTTAAAGAAAACACTTAGAGGCTAATTATATTTACAGTGTGTCCAAGCACCATTTTTTCCTTATTTGATGTAAGTATAAGTTACTCCCAAAGTTTCCTTACAGTTGTTATTAACAGTCTTTGAATGTAAATTTGTCGCTAGTTACCAATCCACAGGAATTTGCTTGGACATCATTTAAATGTAAGAGGATGTTATGTGTCACTCAACCCAATGAATTATAGAGGTGAATCATTTATCTGTAACCCATAGATTGGTGGGTCTAGCAACAACATTGTTTAAGAAGTATCTACTTATGCATATTAAATAAGGTTTTGAGAGTTACCTACTGTGCTTTGCTATCTAGGCTCTGCTGAAGTTTCATGAGTCTTGGAGGATATTCTTGGGCACACTCCAAAATCAATGATGGAAGAAACGACAGGTATTATGTATTAGCGATGGCATTGCTTGTGTTTATGGGTTGAAAAACATTCGAGCTGAAGAGATGGTGAAGTTTTCAAGTGGCTTAAAAGTGAGTTTTGTGCTTATAAAAAGCAGCTAAACAGTTAATTTTGTGTTTTTGTTTGTGGATTAGCTAATACTTACAGTTATAAGACTAGTAATATGTTTTGATGCTCTATTAAAAATTAATTCAGAATGTTTCAAGAAAAATTAACTTTGATGTGTGTACAATTTGAAGTATTATGTATTTAACAATTTACAAAAATGATAATTTTTGAATACAGTAGACAGTAATTGTCTTTAAAATTGATTTTTATTTATGTACGTTAAGTGTTTAAAACATTTTTGTTGTGGTGTCTAGGGTATGGTATTATAATTTGGAGTCTGACAATGCTGGTATTGTGGATGTTCTAGTCAGAACAGAGTTGCTGGATCAGGTTGTTGATGCATTAGGAAACCCCATTGATAGCAAGGTAAATTAAGATTGTTTCTCTTCATTTTTAGTAATGGTGGTTTTTATTGCAGTAAAACTAGTGCAAGTTCAAATGTAACATATTTTATTAAGTCTTTTGTAGAAGCTTCAGACTTCATTTACAAATAATATTTATTGTTACAAAGTGATTGTATGAATTGCAAGGCTTCAAATAGAATTATTAAAAATTATAATAAAAGAGTTTAAGAAGCTCATTTATTTTAGCTTAACATCTGTTGCAGATTTTCCCAGTGATTTACAACTTGTAATGGCACAGACACAGTTCAAGGGACAATCAAAAGGGCAAGAGAACAATGCAATTTAATTATAAATAGATGTGTACTGTTACAAACTTAAAGCTACTTAGGATAAATGAATGTAGTTTTATGTTACAAGTTGAAGTCAGTATGGAAAGAAAAAAAAGGTAATTTAGATTGATTTTGATTTTCTGTATCATTACAAGGGTAAAGTTATACTACTCATGAATTGTTTGTTTTTGATTTTCTGTATCATTACAAGGGTAAAGTTATACTACTCATGAATTGTTTGTGTTTGATTTTCTGTATCATTACAAGGGTAAAGTTATACTACTAATGAACTGTTTGTTTTGATTTTCTGTATCATTACAAGGGTAAAGTTATACTACTAATGAATTGTTTGTATTTGATTTTCTGTATCATTACAAGGGTAAAGTTATACTACTAATGAATTGTTTGTTTTTGATTTTCTGTATCATTACAAGGGTAAAGTTATACTACTAATGAATTGTTTGTTTTTGATTTTCTGTATCATTACAAGGGTAAAGTTATACTACTAATGAATTGTTTGTATTTGATTTTCTGTATCATTACAAGGGTAAAGTTATACTACTAATGAATTGTTTGTTTTTGATTTTCTGTATCATTACAAGGGTAAAGTTATACTACTAATGAATTGTTTGTATTTGATTTTCTGTATCATTACAAGGGTAAAGTTATACTACTAATGAACTGTTTGTTTTGATTTTCTGTATCATTACAAGGGTAAAGTTATACTACTCATGAATTGTTTGTTTGCTTTTTTTATTTCTCTCTCTTTTGATTTTTTGCCAGTGTAGTTTATACTGTTCCAGGTAAAATTTGAGTTATAACTTGCAAGTGCTTACTTTTGAACAAAATTGTAGTTTGTATGATGTGAGTTTGAACTTTTGTTAAATGTATAAGATATGTTAGTTATAGACCACACGCTGACTGTAGATAGTGTATATTTCATGATTTTTTTTTGCAATTGGTAAATTATTGCTATGATAGTTTAAGTAGATTGAGATGTGCTTTTTAGCTCCATATTTGGTTACTGTACAAAGAGCTTAATAATATTCTTCAAACTAGTAAACTAAAAACAAAAATCCTATACTTAATGAGGCTTCTACTGATTGAAGCTTTATGGAAGATAATATAGAAAATCTTATATTATCTAGGGCCTACTTGGTTGAAAAAAATGAATCCATATTGGTCTAAAGGCACCTTATTTTATTTCTTATATCTCAGTGAAAGAACCAATGTTGACAGGCATCAAGGCTGTCAATAGCTTAGTTCCTATTGGTTATGGGCAGGGATGAGCTTATCATTGGTGACACATAGACTGGGGATGAAAATGCAAGATGTAACATGTTTGAATAATAACCTTTAGAAAGAATTATTTTAATACTTTATTTATTTCTTTTAATTGGTAGTTTTTATTTTGCTTGAAAAGAAATTATAAATTCTAAAAGTTGCCAAAGTAGTTTTAATATGTTGTTGTTTTCACACAGATGATATAAAATAATAAGTTAGAAAACAATGATTTGCAAAACAAAGTGATTTATTTTTGGCAGAATATACTACCTGACAAAGATGGATCAGTGTCTGTCAAAACATTAATATATTGCCCATAAAATAAGTCACTTCATTATGCTTAAAAATAATTGTTTCCCATCTTGTTATTATCTTATCATAATGTGCTTTCACACTGAAGTGTAATTAATATATACATGTTCATTAAAATTGAGTACATTATGAAATGATAAAGAACTGCTGTGTGGAAATATTGAAGAGACAAATGAATTATTTTACGTCATAGTACCTCCTACGATGGATCAAAAACCAGGTTTGTAAAAACCTGCGGCTTCCTATTGAAAATGTTGTGTAATTAACAGAAGGTATTTTGCTTTGTTAAAAAAGGAAAACTGCTATTAATGGAATCATTAACCAGAAATGTTTCAATGTGGAAGAAGAAGAAATTTTATTGTTTCTACCTTGGCATTGATCAAGAGAGAAGTACAGTTGTTGAGATTGTGAATAGGTTGACAAGGCAAGTATTTGATTTTTAACATTTCCTAAAAAATCACTCTTTCGCACTCAAAGAGAAAAAGAATTCAAGCTGGATTTGGATCAGTGATTGAATATGTTAAATGTTCAAGTATTGTAATCGAAGCATAGTTTAGAACAGGTTTTTTTAGTGTCGCAATTGTGAAGTAATAATGCTGTAATAAATTGTACATTTGCCAAATATTTATAAAAAGGCTTATATATTTCTTTTAAGAAACAAAACCTTTTATGTGCAGCTAAGAAGTTTTGGCAATTTATGGTTACTGATGAGACTGACATTTTATTTAAATAACCTTTAGTAGTACAATACACGATTCAGTTTTAGTTTAAGTAAATAATAGTAATTTAACAATATTTTAAGATGTGTCAAATTTTAAAAAAGGAACCATTTTTTGATATATGTTGGACATGTTATAAATAAAAGGAAGGAACTTGTGAGAAAAGTTCAGAACTAAAAGTTAGGAGGCAAATTTGACAATACATTTAATGCTTTGACACTTGGGGTGCACCTGTTTTTCAAGAGCAAAATTGCATTACTGAATTAAAACATTTATATGAAATAAACTTGTAACTATTTTTCATATATCTGTTGAAATTTATTCAATAAAGTCTTATTTTTATAATTTTATGCATAAAAAGTTTAGAATTTCAAATTTTGAAATTGGATTAATTTCAGCACACTCTAAATGAAAATGTTAGTACTCGGGAATTTCCAGCAGTTTTTCTTAGCATAATACAGACCTCGTTAGCCCTGGGAGAAATGTCAGAAGTAAAGTGGTGTCAGTTTGAACTGTGTAACTTTAATACAACTGTAGTTTTATTTATTTTAACCAATGACTGTTTCTCATCTTCAGTTGTCATGATGTTAGAATACTTATTCATATCTCAGCTTTAAGGTTCATATTTTCAGTTGTGTGTTTATGGTTTCTGATTCATTAGTTGCTTACAGATTGGAATAAAGTTATAAAAGCTGAGCTTGCTGGTGTGCTACTGGAATATTTTTTTCTATTTTGCAAAAGTCTTGCTTTGTCATTTAAGACTTGCTTTGATTTACATTGCAGTGTGACAGAAAAATAAATGTTTTTGTGGAGCAAAATTAGGTTGAAATTTCTTAGGCTTAAATAATTTCACACTCAACTGTAAGTTGAGTTTCTTTTTCTTGACGTCTATTAGGCCTTGTTCATATTGGTCCTTATTAGTCCTAGTCATTGTTTTACAGTTTGTGGTATGTGTTTTTGGGGCATATGAGAACCTTTTGAAGGATTGAAAAAACAAACTCAAAATTGAGGAGCTGTTTTGGAGAGTTACCAATATATTCCACTTGCAAGCATGCAATATTTACCTATTGTTGGTTCATCCTTGAATTACCTCTTTTGGTTTACCTTTTATCAATGTCCATCATTTTTAAGTTTTTGAAAGCTTGCATGCATCAGGTAAACTTTTTCAAAAGTTTGTATTTTGAAGTAATGACTGTATGTTTGCAAATATTATCAGTTTCGTTCTATTGTTCTTTTCCTTTAATGTTTCACAGATGGATAATGAATACCAAACTGAGTGTAACCAGCTGATCTGTTTCAGTAATTTTTATTTTAACACTCTTCTTTGCCTATCAGAAAAACACTTTTGTTAGGGTTTATGATATTTAAAAGGGGGAAGATTCATAGTAACATCTTTATATCCTAGGTCTGAGGTAGAAGTTTGTTTGGCTTTTATTGCTCATGTAGATAAAAGACTAATGTATTAAAGTGTATGAGGTTTTACAATGATTGCATAATACAAAAATTTTAGACATGGTTACTGTAAATATTGTTGGTCCTTTCACTTGTAATATGTCTGTACTTTTTTAAAAATGTAATTGTAATAATTTGTTAAGCAATCCCAAAACCCTTTTGTAATAAATATCCTACTACAAATGTTCACAGTTTCTAACATTCTCCTTGTGGGTAGGTTAGTGTGTATATGTCATGACCTTTTACAGTTACATTCAGAAGTTTATTAAATACTTTATTATCAAAGTGTAAGAATAAACTTGGCATTAAAGCAGAATTTTAACATGAGTTTTGACTCTTAATTTTGAAAGGAATATTAAAATAGATCCTTGATCTTCCTTTGTATGAGAATTGTGACATTTATTCTATAAATCTTACTCATTCTTTTATACATTTACCACCCTCTCTGAAATATGGAGCTCAACGTTTATTAGTCATTATAATTTCAATATTACTAAGGCAAAGTTTAATTTCTATGACCGAAAATTAGACCTATGTGTCATAACCATAACTTCACAATTTCTGGTGATTCTGTCTGATGTTTTATACAACATAAATTATAAATATATGTAATGTTATGTGGTTTCAGTATAGAATATCATCAATTTTACTATCAGTTTGAAAGTATCTTCCACATAATTCTCAAATCAAGTGACAGAGGTAATTAATTCGAGCCTCTTTTGTCTTACTCGGAAACCTTGTCAAATTTCAGTAGTTATAGGACATTTTTTGCTTTTGTGTGTGTTGTTATTCTATGTTCTAGTGTGTGTTATTTCAGTAAATAAAAATTATGTAGTGTACTTGTACCATCAGTAGGAAAAACAAAAGTAGGCTGCATTTCTTGTTTTGGGTGTATGTTTTTATTTATTGTTATTAAAATAAATGAAATGTAAAAGCAAGAAGCATACAAGTTAAATAATAAAAAAAAGGAAAATTTTCTAAGATATGCTTGCATTTCATGATTCAATTAAGCTACATTTTTATTTCATGATTTAAAACTTGTGTGGCAGGATCACTAGTTAAACACAGTTCAAAGGGAGACCAAACAGTAAAGTATAAATAGAAGTATAATGTTACAAGCCTTACGCTGTTTGGGATACATAAACGTAGGCTTCCATTTACTATTTGCTGCCATTTTATAAAGAAAAAAGGTGATTCTGATTTATTTCGTATCTCTTATGGTGGGTAAAAGGTTGGTCAAGTGAACTGACTATATAAAGAGAGTAGAGAAGATAGCAGATAAAAATGTTACGTGTTGCAAAAACATTTGATATTTGTTTACAAGGTTTTATAGGTTCAGATGAAAATTGAAAATTTTCAAATGAAGAAGAGTATTTTAATACTGACAGAAATCAGTTTGCACTTGGAAAAATTAACATTCATTTAATATGTTTACTGACAAATCTTTGGTAAAAATACTTAAGAAATCAGGTTTTTTGTGTAAAAAACAACAACAAATGTTTATCAAAAACCGCCAGACTTTGTGAAGACAAGTGCAACATATTAAAAAGTTATTGTGTGGAAATTGTGATGATTACTTTGTGGGTATGAGGTCAGTTTAATCTGTCAAGCTCATAAAGACTATAAAGTGTTAATATTTTGTATCATCAGATACCTTGCACTATTGAAAATCTGGCTCTTTGAAGAAAAAAAACAAAATTCACCTCTAATAAAACTGTTTATGTGTGTATTCTTCAGTAACCAGTTGTAATTTTTTGTAAAGGCTATAACTTACTGTTGGAATTTGACTGCTGTAGAGATGTCCTCCTGGCCAAAAAACTTACCCTGCTGATGTATTTTACTTACATTACTGATTGCTAGAGAGAGCTGTTAAGATGAATGATCAGTTCAGTGGCAGATCCCTTACAGCTATTCCAGTTATTGAAATTCAAATTGGTGACATGTATGCCAATATCCCAACTAATGTAATATCCATCACTGATTGGCAGATTTTCTTTGAATCCAAGCTTTTCTACAAAGGAGTCTTTAATAGCTCCACCATTCTCTTTTCAAGACAGTAGACATACATATGCCTGTTTCATCCACATCACAGTTTAGTAAACTGTGTATTTTTTTAAAGTATTGTACAGTCTTCAGTAGAAGTTCATTGAATAAATGTCCTTGCTATCTTAGATCCTATGGCCATTGAAGAACAAGTGGCTGTTATCTACACTGAGGTTAATTGGACAAGATTTAGCTTTCTTCTACTAATAAGTTTAGAAAGCAGGCAGTGAAGGGTGATATAGATGTGGGATGTTGTGGCCTTGAGCACTTGCTCTCCTAATTTCTATATCTATTGCTACTCCTTTATTTTATTTATGTGAGACTGGCAAATGGAGGTTAAGACTGATAGATAGTGTGTGTAATGGTACTGGGAAGTCTGTATTTTCTGTTATCCTTTTTTAAGCATTACATGCAGAAAATATAAATTATTTAAATAAAAGTCTGTAAGTGTCTGAAATGGTTTTACCAAATAAAATAATGTAAATCCAGGTACCATTCCTTCTACAGTTAACCTTACTGCCTGGGTTAATTCAACCTCAGATGTTAACTAATTCTGTGTTTTTTCTGTAGTTTAGTTTTCCTTTGATGTTAATTAACTTTTTAAGAAGTATGTCTGCTGCTGATTTTTGGTTGAGGAATATGGCAACAAAAACCATTCCAAGGATTGAAATCTGGTGATTCCATCATATAGAGAAGACTGGATACACCAAAATTGCTTTTCAAACTAATTTTGAAATATAAAAGTGTGGTAAATTGTTGATATCGTGGAAGAACTCTTGTTGAAATACATTGTGAATATAATCAGTAACAATATTTAAATTCTCTCTGGATGTGGTACATCCCTTTACACAAAACAGTTTAATTCCTGCTACATCCAAAACCATTACATCAGGTACAGTGGCTTCTCCAACTGGAATAGCAGCAGCTGGGCAAGTATATTATGTTCTTTTCTCCATATTTTAACTCTGACTAATACACTGAAGGAATTGGTCAATCAAATGTTTGTTGCACTTTACAAACTCAGCTGGTCCTTTGGTTGATGGCTATTTAATTTTCCTTAAATATTCCTTTAACTCTTGATAAACTTTCAACAGATGTTTTTGAATAACCAGTCAAGGAGTCTGATAACAATGCTTTTGCGTAATGGAGGTCAAAGAGGTCATCATCTTTTACACTAACCATGTGTACAGGACTCAAGCAATTGCTTGACATAACATGAGTATTCTTGTATTACATATGCAGATGGTGTTCTACAAATACTTTTTGGTGTCTAATTATCGTACAAAATTCTTGGTTTTAGACAAATTGTAACAAGAACATTCTCTAGGTGGGATTAGTTTGAATTTTACACATACTGAAATCAGCATATAATATAAAACTTTGCAAGTATATCTAATAACCCTATTAATATGAAGAAAAAGTGTAGATGGATTAAGTTTTATACCTAATTTGTGTTTTTGGCACATTATGATGTTTGGTTCACTATTTCCATAGCTTGGCACCATTTGTTGCAAAGAATTTTTAAAATGCCTGGATCATTCAATTTACACATACAAAAAGTATAAAGTTATACTTCTATATGGATATATGAATAAAAAATCATATACCATCCATTTCAGAGCATTTTCACAGAATTCTTAGTTCTTCAGAATAGAAAACTGATATGAGGAATTAAAGATCCAGAGTCTTATTTTTGTTTACAAACGAGGGGGGGATTTGAATTTTTTAAGTCACTATAGGAGTTTTTAAGCAAGCAACTATTAAGGATACTTGAACTGCTTAACCACTGTATGCCTTGCAAAAATTCTGCTTGCATTTTGGAGCAGCTGCAGATAATGGATTAACAACTGAAAGGCACTGAAAATAGAGTTTGTAAAATAAGAATACTTGAGACATTTTTTCTAACTATTGGTGCCACTTCCAATACATTAATTTTTTTTACAATGATCAAATTAAATTTAACAACTGCAATAATGAAAACTGTAAGAACTATACATTTTCAAAACTATCATTTTATTCACAAATACAAATGCCACTTTGACACACAACAATATACATAAAACACCGTGCTCACAATTAACTTCTCACAAGATGTATGTAATGCTGGAATATTAAGCATGTGAAAATAGCCTGATTTCACAAGTCTATGTAATGTTTTACAATTCTGAATTTTGTGAAATTAAGCTGCAGTATTTTAATTAGTAGAGAGAAAACTTTAATTACTTATTGAGAAAATGTAATTCTTACACTGAATATTATGTAAGACCTCACTTTATTAATTTTGAAAATAAAAAACATTCTTACTAGTCTATCATTCACAAATTAACTATTAAATTGTAAGTTACTAATGTTATCAGTGATCAGTTTATCTTGTGTTCTGACAGTTAGTAAACATGATACTTTTCTGTAAAACATTTACCCTAAAATATAAATAATAGATATTGACAATGTATTGTTTGGGATGCATTGTAGCTAATTATGATGGACCTAATAATAAGTTGGCATACAGTGATTCATAAACTTAATGAAATATGGGAAACAGAACACTGGCCTGTCTTAGGATATGATCTGAAGAAGCTAGATGCAATGTTCAGTTGGAACGTAGCATATTCTTCAAAAATAAATCATTTCATTATAAAATCATTGTTTTCCAACTTATTATATTAGCATAATGCGTTTCCTTCTCAGGTTAGATAAAAATGTCATTCTAGCTTTTTATGTATCTCATGAAAATTAATTCAGTTTTATATTTGTGTGAAGAACTATAAACTTAATGCTCTAAAAAGCCCTATAATGGTGCTCTCTTTAGAAGGTAAATATCCTGGGTATTTGCTTTTTGTTAACAACTATGGGCTAAAAAAAGAACAACATCCATGAGTATTTGAGTATTATGGAAATTTATAATTCACTCTTTATCCCCCTACTGTATTCAAATGTTTGTACACTGTTATTGGGTCATTTGGCAAGACATTTGTTAATATTTACAAAATGAAACCTCAGACTGGTTTGTCTGAGTTATTATAGTTAATAAAATTTTATAATGTACCAACAAGGGACATGTTTAAGTAAATTAAGCTGTGACTGAGGCAGTCTTACCACAAAATTTTGTCTTCAGAACCTGTGCTTTTATTTCAGACTGTACAATAGTGAGTGAATAGAAGATAGTTGTAACAGAGTTATCCATGAACATGAGGTTTTCAAGAAAAGTTTAGTGTTAATAAATTCCTTTAGATAATTCATGATATCTTGAGAATATAGTGCAAGGAGAGTGAACTTGTCAAGAACAAAAAAAGAAAAATGTGAAATTCTTTTATGAAAGTATGTCTAAATTATTACACACTAATACCTATAAGAAAAAATATAGTTTTGTCACACATAATGGATAAAATCAAAATTCATAATAAAAATAATCTATAAGCCATAAGTAAATGGGACACTTTAAAGGGACATTTTAGTGTGTCCTTTTGTCAATTCTATGGGTTGACACATTCATCTTAAAATAAGAATTTCTAATAGAAATTAGTACAGTTAAGATGTTATGAACACTGGCCTCAAATATCAGAGAAAGCTTATTTGCAAACAGTTTTGAATGGGAAGTTTGTATGTAAACTAATTAACCACAGTTATTTGGTGACACAACTCAAGAGTACTGTTACTAACATAACCTTTTTAATTTCATAAGTGAACCATAGCATATCCAAATCTAGTATGTCCTGTTTATGCAGGATTATGATGCCATTAGAATCACAATTCTTTATTTCTAAGTTGTTACTGCTTCTCTACATATATTTTGTGCAGTTTAATTGTGATTATGATAATAGAAACATAATCTGAATGGTAAGTACAAACTTTGCAAATTTACAAAGAGTCCATGATAAGTTTATTTTGAAAGTGATACTACATTTAGTTAAAACACCTCATAAACAAAATATATGAGACAGAGAAATGTGTAATTATATAAAATTTGAAAATGCACACATTCACATATAAATTATTATTCAATCATGAAGTATTAATGGCAAGACATTTCATTTCTAACATTAAAAAAGGCCGGTTAAAGATTTATGTATAGGAAGAAGCTACATTACAAATAGACTTTCTTAGTGGTTTGACTGAAATAAAGCTCTGGTTCTGATAATGAAAAAACAAAAGTCTAAAGAATTAAAAAACAACAGGTATATGAATATGTTTTTCATTTGAAATGTAAATACTTGACACTGCAGAGATGAAACTTCTTCCATCTGTTGAATGAATTAAACTCGACCTAATGATTACCACATCAAGTTGTCAATGTATGTATAGCAAGACAAGTAACTTCTCAGAGTTTATTTCTAACTACAGCCATCCGAAATGTGGACAAAATTCTTGCAATTCACCCCAAAACTTGGACTACATACCACTAACTTTTTATGTTAATATTACTGATAAACAGGGTATAGTTTACAGTAGAACATACATTTGAAAGTTTATAATTTCCCAAAAGATTTTGGAGAAACTGTACACCACTAAAAATCTGAGACATAAATGAAGAGAATTTCTTACAGAAGAGCAGTTTCCTTGTATATAAAGTTTTACTACAGTGCATTACTGAAGTAGACAGAAAGGTTCAATGACTAAGACACAACACACATCTACATTATGCAGCTGGGATTAAAACTAAGTTGTTCCTTTTCCTAAACTTTTGAATGTATATTTAATTTCATAGCTTGTGAAGAATCTTAATTCCTAATTAATTAAAATGAATGCACATTTAGCCACACTTACAGTACTTGTAAAATAAATGACATTTCAAAACACAAAAAGGTTAAAACAAAACTTATTTTACAATTAAACCATACAGAATCCAATCTGAATACATTAAAAGAAATGTGTGGGACCTGAAACCATCTAGCTAGCCCAATGGCTTCAAATTTCCATTGATCGTACAAGTTCAAGGCTTAGCATCTACTGTTCCTCACAAGTACTTCACTTGGTTTCTCTTCTTCTTGCCTGTGCAAACCAGAACAATCAATCTAAATGGCATAACTATTGAAGATCTTTTCAGCCTCTTCAAGTTGTAGCCCTAGTTCCCGAGACATTGCCTTAATGATTGCCTATAGTTATGAGAGTAAAAATATGCTAAGTAACCGATGAACATAAAAAGCCAACAGAATTTTACTTTGTTGTAAATAATAATTTAGTTTTCTTGTTGTAAGACAGCAAATAATAAGGCCAAAATTACAGTTATTTGCAGACAGGTTTTGGACATTCCTGGGAACATCCAGTAAAACAAGAAAAGCTCAATGAAATACTCAATTTTCATGAAATTTATAATTTGAAAGTAGTGTTTCCTTTTGAACTCATTGATGTAGAAGTTATAATTAATTTTACAAAGCTTTAGGAAGCAAAATGAGGAAGAACACTATAAACTTGGTTGTTTATGCAGTAAAAACAGTTTGAAATAATTGTTATACATTATAATTGATTTTTCTAGTAAATCTTAATTCCTCTACTGACACAATTAGTTTTTATAAAGTAAAGTACAAATTATGAATTTATCGGAGATATAATCACATCATGTGAAGTAACTTTTAATTAAGAAACAAATCCTTCAATGTTTATAAATTTTTTTTTTAAAATTATGAATGTCTTTGTGAATCCATACCTATTTAGTATTTCTAGAATTATAAATCAATTTGAAATACTATAAATTACCTCTGGTACCCAAACTTCAAAAATGTATGCCACAACATCAAGTGATGCATCATGTTCACAGCTGGCTTTAAAAAGTCGTAGACAATATTCATACACTTCTTCTTGCTGTGAGCAAAAAGTATTTACTTAAAGTTCATACACATGACGTACTTCAAACTTTCCTAAAAAACTTTGTTCTCTTATTGTTGTAAGAAGAAGTAATACCACACAAGTCTTTAAGATAATAAATCCTGAATAGCTACATATGAAAGGTTTTTATACTGATAAGCCAGTTTACTGTAATCCTATCCCTAAATATAATTTAGTTATAATTTTCTGGAAAGAGTATGAAATGCTGTAACATACAATCGATTAATAAAGTGAATGTTTACAAAGCTATTATTCCATATCTCTGCTTTAACCTAAACAGTCAAACGTTTATCAACCATGAAATTATGTAAAAATATATATACCTAATTATCCTAGTAAAGAGTATTTTAAACTAATGGCATTGCACAGATGTAATGGTTATTTTTTTATTTACTGACTAAGCAAGTTTAACCGTACTTGCAGAGGTCAGGTCACTGGACCAACCATGTATTAGAAGATTAATGTTAACTTGTTAAATAACAAAGCAGTAAATCACCTATTAAGAGTATAAGGTCAAGTCAGAATTGACAAAGTGTCAAATTTCACAATGCATGCATACCTAGATAAGAAAACTTAAATAAAATTTCTCTGCTATGTGATACATTTCTAATTTTTGTATTTTAGTTACTTTTATAACAATATGTAACAAATATGCATAAATAATAAAAAAAAGAATTTAGTTTACTTTTGTTCATAGTGTATACATTTAAAAAAAATTTAAATATGCAATTTGCAGAAAAAAACACTCTTCAAAGAATACAATGTCCTAAAACTATTTAATTTAACTGGCTTCCTAACTAAGATATATGTGGATTAAAATATTTCTGTTATTTTGTTTAACATGATCTCAGTGGTAGTATTACATAATGATTGGTTTGCTTTGAATTTTGTGCAAAGTTACACGAGGGATATCTGCACTAGCCATCCCTAATTTAGCAGTGTAAGACTAGAGGGAAGGCAGCTAGTCATCACCACCCACTGCCAACTGTTGAGGTACTCTTTTACCAACAAATAGTTGGCATTATAACGCCTTCATGGCTGAAACGGCGAACATGTTTGATGCAACGGGGATATTACATAATGAAACTGTAGGCCTAATCATCCAGAAACTTTCTTCAAAATAAACTAGCCTAATATGGAATCCAGTAAATTAAAGTCTCTTGTTATTGGTAATAAATGATTCAACAAGTGCAATAGGCAGTTAGTGAAATATTTGAAGGACAGAAAATCATAGGACAACATGGTGTGTAGATTTTACTTTCTGTTTATATCTCATTAAAGCATGAAGATTAGTAGTTATAAATTTGTATTGTCTTAGGAATATCTACATTATAAATTGTGTGACATATGCTAAATTTAGAAACCACATGGACTTGAAAGAAAATCTAAAAACTCGTAATTTGGAGCATAAATAATTTAATAGTTAATGATATAAGTAATTCCCTTTCGAAATAAATTAAAACTTTTACAATATTATAATTGTAACTGCATTCATTTTAATGTCACATTTATTGATGAACATTGATAATACAGTTACTCAGATTACAAATGCAATTCTGTGAAGGATCGTTATACGTGCATTTTGACTCAATAATACATTTTAATCCAGCTTCTCTTATTTATTTTACCTAAAATAAATTCATGTTTTTGTGGTTGGAGTTATCATCATTACTATTAGATGCTAAATTAAGAGGAAGAGAAGCAAAAGTAATGGATCACAACAATCAGATATAGAACAGTAAACCACTATGTTCTCTTATTAAAAGGATGGCTGGCTGCTTTATGGGATAAAGTTATTCATCATGCATAGATGAAATAGTTAATTTTTATTGCATGAGTCAAACCAGATACTAACATAATAACAATGGATTTTAACTGCAATACAGTATAAATGAATTACACATATTTTAAGTACATTCTTAAAAATTAAATCACAATAGTAATGTTGATCTGTTACTTGTAAACTTACAATAGCTGGAACATCAAGAGTAGATAAATAGTCTTCCACGAATGAAGTACCTGGAATCGTAGTACACAATATTACCAAAGTCCTGTAACACCATACCCTAGCATGAAATAAGCCCTTCCCTGTATTTCCATATTTGTCACACTGCACTTGTGGAGTGATTATGTATCTTGTGTGATATGAGTGTTGGCATAACTGTGGTTTATGCCTTTAGGAAGAGGACAACAACAAGTTGTGCCACTGTTGAAATTTGGACAACCAATCTTCTGAGACAGAAGAACCTTAAAAATATGTTAAAGCGTAACCACGACTGACTAACTCTATAATCTAAGAAATCAACAAGCACACTGTAATGGAGGTCAGTGTATCCACAATCTGATAGGAACTGTTCCTTTATGAAAGACCTTGACCTGCTGCTTACAAGCCTGGAACATCAAGACCAGTGTACTGAATGGTGAAGAGATGAATTGGGAAACATTTTGTTTCCAACCAATTAATAGGTCTGGATTTGGCATCAACCAGCTAAATGCAGCACGTATTACTGAATTGTCCACATAGTGAAAGATCACTGAGGAAGTGTAATGGTTTGATATTAGTTTTCATGGTGTTGACTGGGTCCTTTGGTTTTAGTGAAGATAAAGATGAATGATTTATCTTATACTGGTAATCTGAACAAAGTTACCAGCTCGGATGCAATACTACAATAAAAGCTTAATTCTGTCAGCATCACAATGCACCCTGTTCTACTGCTGTCTGTTAGAAACTGGTTTAAGGCCAACAACAGTCAGTAAAAATCTGCAGGGTTCAAGAAAAAATGAAGAAATGTTATCTGTGGTATTTACTGAAATATGGTACAAAGTGTTAGTGACAAGATCTTAGCTGTAACTCTTACCAAAGGTGAACCAATCTTATATTACAAATGAAATAAATTATTGTGAATTAATGATATACCATATTTCCTTACTTTTGATAATACAGTACATATACTTTTTTTTTGTTTTCATAAATAATCTCCTGTTGAAACTTAGATTTGTCAAAGAACTAAGAGACTTTAATGAATCTAAAAACAAATTAAATTAAAACAACAGTTATTAGCAGCCATTATTTAATTTCATTAAAGAATCTAGTAACTTGTATTCATTTTACTTTTAAAACATAAACCAAGAACTTTAATAAAACACAAAAAATGTCATTGGCATGACACCTAAATTCACATAAAAAGGATGTAACCATACGGAATACTAGAAGAATATCCAGTTCACCTGAACAAATAATTCATATAGAAACCTTACCTGTTCTTCCTCTTCTAAAGGACCAAACCATGAAACCTGTTTGATTTGGTTCCTAACAGCTGGTACCACACTGTGAAACTTTTTGTGCCTCTCACTGAGTATTGTCTCACTGTAGACTCCCAACAAGTGTGTCTGCCAAGCATGATACAAATGCAATAAAAAGTGTTATAAATATTACATGAAAATGAGCAAATATCATTTTCATACTCTTAAACTTAGAATAAAATTATTCTAAATTATCCACTGTAATAAGGAACTCAAGATCCAGGTACTTTTGGTAGTATGTTAGAAATAACTCTCAACTTTAACTCACTTATATTTCACTATCTCTTAGTATCTGAAAAAATTATAAATTTTTATATAAACAATAGAAGTAAGTGTACCAGTTACAAAACTAATACTTAAACCAATTTTAGACAAGAACATAAGAGAAGCCATAGAACTAGGTCATGTAAAATTATAGTCTCTGGAGCATCTTGTTAATAATTAATAAACAGAATGAACCATAAAGTCAATCAGAAAAAACAACAGATTCTGTTTTCAATTTCACCTCTGGTAAAAAAGAAATCTTTAACATATATATATATATATACACACACACAATCATTAAATGGTACATACTAAACAATGAGTTAGACAAAATGTTATAACATTGTTCACATACCTAAATTAATTTAGGTTACTACATGGTGAAGTAAAACATACTCAAAACCCTATAGAAAAAACAACAATTCTAAAATGAACAGAGAAATGTTAAAAGACTACATGAGACTTATAAATTTTAACCTTCTTCAGCTACACTTATTTTACTTATAAAATAAAGCTACAGTAAGATATTTACAGATTCTGATACCACTTGTATATAAAGTATTCCAATACACTACTTACAAAGTTTTATGAAACCTATTTATATAAAGTATTCCAATACAATGTTTTATGAAACCTATTTGTACCTAATCACCACTGGCCACTAACTTTCTATGTAAACAATGAAATTATTTCTGTATTTCATTCCAGCAATAAAACTGGTGGATGAAACTGTTTGAAACTTCACAAGAACTTCCATAAGTGCATGTGGTTTAAGAAACATAAAGTTTACCATAAAATAATACATATTTTTTAATTTTTAAATAGGATCTCATGTTTATGTATGTATGTATGTTGAAAACAGTTTAATTTTGTTTCATAAATGTGTTTAAATCAAGCTCATGTTTCATTACAGCCATACTTCCATTTATTGTACCTAAAAAACACTAAGGTTACCAGTTTGAACTTCGTACCATTGCTGTAAACTATCACACTTACTGGTGATCACTTGTTCAGTCCAGCACAGGCACACTTGAACATTATTGTAGACATGAAAGTGAGAAAGCTTTTCGGTACTTGAATATCATTTCTTTGAACTTACAAACAAGTTTATCTGAACATGTCCTTGTACATTGTTTCACAATACAGACAAAACTTTAAATGCCACTACTAGTAAATGTATGTATTAGCTTAGAATACAGGTGGTTTGAATAACACTGCCTGACCCTAGTTACATGACACATCCTCTTACAAGAGATTACTAAAGGACACAGACACCACAAATTAGAAAGAAAATCACTTTGCAGCACTTAAAAGATTAGCCCTAGTCATTATCATTATAGGCAAGATTTATGTTGGAATATGAAACTTAAGCTCCTCAGCATCCTGACACCTCAAATTATTATTGAGATGGGTGTCAGTTGTCACAATCAACATATGGGTTTTATTATTAACACTTGTACACTGAGTTTAAACCCTTTGTAAAATATCAGAATTAATGTTATATATATATATATTACACTGTTTTCATTACAAAGGAACAACAATAGAAGTGTGGGTTTTACTACAAAGTAAAGATAGAAAGAAGAAAAATATAAAATTATGCAAAATTATTGAACTTAAAACTGTATGCAAAAACGGCTTGTTTGGGTTGAGAAAATATTTTACGTAGAAGAACGAACAACGTTTCGACCTTCTTCGGTCATTGTCAGGTTCACAAAGAACGAATATTGTAACTGACAATGACCAAAGAAGGTCGAAACGTTGTTCGTTCTTCTATGTAAAATATTTTCTCAACCCAAACGAGCCGTTTTTGCATACATATTTCTATACAAGTGGGTTTTCTCGACATCACTGAACTTAAAACTGCTATTGTAAATGGAAAACAATACAAAAATCACAAATTCTCTTGGTTCAAAGCACTAAGCTTAATGGACATGCACTTGCCACTCACTAGATTTTAACCCTAACATTTGTGAATCAATTTTCCTAAAAATATCTGAGTTAATTTTTTAATATAATGATTAGTATAAATAAATATATAATACAACCTCACTTAAGGTATTATAAATGAAAAATAAAAGTCACATATACCCCATGCAGTTTTTTCAAGAAACAAATTTTCTAAGACTTATACAAAAGTACTACTGGCCATTATTAAATATAAAATGGCAGTTACTATAAATAAACACTACACATGTTCATACTGTAAAATCCAGAGAACAAAGTTTTGTTGTGCTTTGTTTATCACCTTATAATTTGTTAAACATGAAATACAGTAATTGGAATAAAATGGTACTGAAATTGACATCTTTGACTAGGATTGGCTAAAAGTTTTACAACTGAGGTTTAACATGCCCAGATGCTGTTTTATAAAGAAAACTGACTAGAAAATATTCAGATACCAATAATATATGGCATAACAAGTGCTAAAGTGTAAGGATATTTTTTTTTGATCTTGCAAAATTTTTCCTTTATAGCTCACTTAATAATCTCAAAGATATTTTGAAATTTCTTTTCAAACTTCATTAAATAAATAATTGAATGTTAGTCTACTATTTATAAACATTACAGCTGAAAACTAATAAAATATAAGTTCTGTATAAATTTTTTCAATTCACAAATATGATTTTGCCATCACAATAAGACAAAATGACCCTGGTAAGTAAAAGTTTAAATACTCAGCTGTAAAAATACTGTAGAATAATGTAATTTATTAATTAACAACAATTAATTTTAACTGTCTACTTGAAGCCTTTACTGAAAATTTTCATAATGAAAACAGGGTACAGGCCATTTATTTCCCACTCTAAATTTACTTACAAAGTAATTCAGATCTACCTACTGTGCCAAAAGAATTCCCAATAAAAAATAATCCATGTATTTTAAGACTTACTTATGACTTTCAGATTTCATAACTTATTTAGAAAAGCCAAAACTATTACTATATACTTCCTAACAACTGAAACATTATTATCATAAAAACCTTGGTTCAAATCTTGATCTACCAACCCAAAAAACTTCAATTTGTTTCAAGAATTAATTACACTTTAAATCTAGTTACTATGCTAATTTGTGTACACTTTTGTTTACCATGAAAGTTTTTGTTCTATGACTTTTGTTTAAGTAATATATCAAATGTACCTCTAAAGTAGTTAACTAGAAATGTCAAACTATAGCACTCAAATAACCATTGATGTGTTACTCCTTTTAAACCATTTACTTGGTCTTTCCCGCTTGTGACCGGACACGTCTTGGATTAAAGTTCACCTAACCAATTTTAATTATGACAAATCAAAACCTGTTGGTACTCATTTTTAACTCTCACTGCCTAATTGTTGTAAAGGCTTAACCCAATTACAGTGGACCATGGATCAAAGGCCACATCATCTCGTTTGTTGATTTGCATTCAAAATTTTATTGAACTACTATTTTATGAATTTCTGTTGATAAGTTTGGAATAAAACTGTGGATTATAATTCAAATTTTAGTATTATATACTAGTTACTTTATTAATTTAAAAGTAAATATAAAAAGAACACACCCAAATATCAATATTCGTGAGTCATGTGATATGATGAATGGAGCATTGGTTAAAATTAGATGTTTGATGTGAAAATATATTAAATATAACGTCAGTCGTTTCGCACAAATTAGTTACTTAAATGACTGATACTGACAAACTAGAATATAAGATAAACACTTCCTACCTTTTCTATTTATTGAGATATGGCTTATGTTCTGATTCAAGCACACTGTGCCCACTCACCTCTTTCCATTTTTGGAAATGGTCCCTTATGTACATTTGCTTAAATATATGACATGTGAATAACTAATTGAAACTTCAGAATGTCCCCTTTCTCAGCCATATTAAAGAGATAGGAAGCCACCTCATTCTTTCAAACCAAGATTTCAAATAGGAAGGTTATGTCTAGTCTGCTCAAAATTACATGTTTTTAGATAAAAGTACAATTTAGTTGTTAACCTTGATAAATTATAGTAGAATTCTATGGTATTGATAGTTACTTATGATATTTTGGTTATTTTAAATGTATATATAAAACCTTAAAAAAAATTGTTTCACATTCTCCACCTGCAAAACTTGAAAAGGCTTAGCAACCTACAACAAACAGTAAATAAGTTCAAAAGTCATTTCAACTAGAAGATATAATTGTTTGCTATTCCTATTTATTTACTGTTTTATGTTTTTAAAAAAAGTTTAAGGACTTATTTGAAATATTAATAACCTAGAAACACATATAGTGTATAATAAATTGAAATGTGATTGTACTTTACAAAGCACTAGTCCACTAAAAAACAGCCAAGACAGGTCACTCTCTAAGGACTAAAGGCCAGTTTTATATTGGTGGATTCAGTAACATTAGTGCATGTGCACTGTGTAAATTCAACTTCTGTAATGTTAGCCAGGTAAGGCTGGAAGGTTAATAAAATAAGAATAAATCTATATAAATATATATTGTTATAAGATTTAAGCTATTTAGTCTAAACATTTGTATTTGTGTTATAATTTATAGTCATTCAAGAATGAAAAAAATCATAATTTATATTTATTTCCTAATTTTTTACAGTGGTTATGAGATCAGTCAAATTGACAGACCACATAAGTTAAGAGTAGAGAAATTAACAGATAAAACATAGTTTTATTGAAAACAAACATCTGAAATATATTAAGGAGGTTTTAGATATTACACACAAATATTTTTGAGATTTTTGGGGACAAAAAATAGTTTTTAATCATAACATGAAAATTACTTTGTAGTTGGACTAGTAACAAAACATACTCAATATTTTCACAAATGAATCTTTAGTAGAAATACTTCAATAGAAAATCTGATCTTTGTGTGCACAAAAAACTTGCAATCTTTACTAAAAGTCTACAAAATTTTGTTAATGTACACATATGACATCAAACGTCAGAGTATGAATTTGTAATTCACGTTTTTTATACTGAGATCATTGCAAAAGAGTTAATTGGTATAGGAAAACGGAACCCATCATATATACTTTTATTTATTTATTACTAATTATTTCTATTCACATTCACCAAGACTTACCTTTACAAAGATGTGGGATATAATGAACATAACTAAGCTATCAAATTCATGTGACATGTTTTTCATTAAATAGTAAGCTGCTTTCTGAAATAGGCCAAAGACCAGTTGTCTGTCTTTCTTCATTTCCTCTGTATTTATCTATCAATTAGTTCAGGTTCTTCAACTTTAATTTAGGTTTCACTGAAGTACTTACAGTATCTTATTACATTCCACTTATTACATATCTTAATATGTTACAACGACTGTGTGGCAAAACCATGACAGCACATACTTTATGTCCAACTAAAATGAACATTCTCACTTTCAGTGTGTTAATTTATAGTTCACACATGTGAACACTGCACTATATTTAAATATATAATTTACTGACTTTAATAATTACCTTAACATACATATTAATATGCATTTGATTTATTTCAGTAAGTTCACACTGTACTCTATGTTAACATATATTTCACCAAATTTAACAATTTCATACTTTAACAACAAATCTTTCAGTGAACGAAAATAGCAATACATTTTATAAACCAAAGAAATAACTTCTACCAGTTTTGAGAATATGCATTTAAGGAATAATGTATGTATAAAAATTAATTTATAAATTTTATAAAGGGAAAAAAAAAGTCAAATAAACTCTTTGATTTGAATGCATGGTAATATAAGAATGATTTCTTCAAGAGAAAATAAATGGCTCTTTCCAATAACACATACCTCAACTCGACCACTTCGAATGCAATTAATCAGCTTCAGGTTCTCTTCCCTTTGACTTTCCTTTCTGAAAAAAAAGAAACAACTAAGCTACAACTGTAATTCCTACTGGTATCATTCCTACACATATTTCTTAATTCTACAAACAAGTTTGAATGTCTTTTTGTTTAATTTGTTGATCTGCTGATATGACCTTACTCTTGCTTTATCACAGTGTTTATTTCACTGATAACCTGTTGGCTTTATCTAACTTTCAGCTTGACATCATGGTTCTCTTTATTTCTCTAGATTAATAATCTGTTCATATGCACTAACATTTAGCTTGGCACCATGGTTCTTTGTTTCCTTAGTTTGATGTTGGCTTAACCTTTCATTTAGTTTGGCATTACAATTCTGTTTATCTCCCTGGTTTAATAATCAACTGGTATAATCATGCTTTAATAAAAACATTTCTTTGTTTCACTGGTGTTATGCTAACTGAAGAAATGCAATCTATAAAATGTGGTATACAAGACACTACTTATTTTAACGTCAGGTTTAGTTCAACCTTACAAGGTTGTAGAATACAAGTTTCACTTGATTATGATTAGAAACCAAACATACCTAAGTAACATGTAGAAGAAAACAAAATTTCTAACAGATACCCATTACATCTTTAAAAGTTTTGTACTATTCACACAAGAACAATTTTAACACTTTTTAAATTTTAAAATTAAAAAAATAAGAACTCTTAAATCATACTCTTGGTTTGACAGGTTAAGTAAAACTTACTTTAGATTTTACATTTTTGAATGGTAATTTATACAAAAAATAATTGTTTTTTAAAGTTTTCTTTTGACTGAAATACAAAAATTAAAATACTTTTTAATGTTTAATAAAACAGTAATATTTTAAATAAAACTTTCACATTATTTAAATTCTTCTACTTTGAAAGATAGGCCAAGCATGCCTGAGTTTAGACTGATTTTCAGGACCCTCTTTAGTTTCTGTACAAGTAATCTCTTTTTCTGATGATGGGAAGGAAATGAACATTGAAGTGATGGCGACAGTCGTTCAGAAACCTTGCTATCCATTGAGTTGTCACCACCTGTCCCACTAACTGTGCTTCCAACTTCTGAAAGAGAATCTGAAAAATTAAGATATATAAATATCTTGTTCTTTTATTGTTTTATACCTTTCACTACTAAACCTTTTGTCAGATTTTTTTCAGAGATAATAAAACTTCAGCTCTATATGGTATCAAGACTCGAGAAAAGTTTTCAGAGTCCCATCTTCTAGTATCATTTGCATTTCATGCACCTTTAAAAGTCTTTCATAACACAATCAAATACACAAAATAATTTTGCTTCCCCCTTCTTTACTTACCTGCACTAAAAAATGTATGGGCCAGAAATATTTACATAAACATGAACTACACATCTAAATGTTCAAACATAGTAACAAAAGTCTTAACAAATGACAAAACTGACTGAAGTCACAAATGCACTAGACATATTTATAGCATAAAATTAATTTTAAATTTATTTTTTCAGGAAATAAAGTAAGTGAGCCTGTTACAATGCAAAAATTATATAAAATAACTACAAGTGAAAAGTAGAGAAAGATACCATTTGTGTTATTTATTAGATCACATTTACACTTGTATAGGTTAGAACTTACTGAAACACAGTGTTATATTTACAGTAATTCAGCAAGCTTTAAACTCTCAATCTAGTCTCTGACACTTTGATTAAAAGTAGATTAAAACAGGTCCAATAGTTCCTAATTTTAAACCAGATGATGATACATCTAACAAAATCAAAGAACAAAGTAGCACCTACATGGTTGTACTACATGAGATGATTTTATGTTTCTAAAATCTTTAAGCCAACTGCAAAGCCATTAAATCATTAACTTCTCACCTTCTTCCTGTGTCCCAAAAAATTGCCTTGCATTGACTTTATATCCCAGACAACGTTTCCTTAGAAAATCTTCAGCTTGTTGAACAGCTTTTAACAGAGCTGCAGAATCTTCTGGAAGTTGGGGTAAGCTCTTAAAAATACAAATGTAATGTTATAGCCCTACTTTAATGATTTATGATCAACTGTAATGTATTTATATCTACACTCTAATGTTAGAAACATTTACCTGATGATCTCATCTGTAAATTATTCTTAAATTTGTTTCATTACAATTAAAGTCAAGCAATTAGTGTACACAATTAGCTAAGATAACTAGATATTATATATATAGCTTTTAGTAACTACTTTAAACAAGAATGATCATTTCTTCTGGTAATTTTAAAAAATGGTCTGAGTATTTCTAGGAATAGTTTAATGTCATAAGTATTGATTGCATTACTACAGAACTCATACTTTATGGACTGCAAAATTAATTTATTCAAAGGAAACAACCTCATGAATTGAAAGTTCAGTTTCAATGTGATAAAATGTCCACATGTATACATGTATCATCAAAAAACAACTCCCATCATTTCAATAGTTTATATTTAAAACAAAACAAGTATTCCTCACCAAGTACTTCTTATTCTTCTCTGCATTATCAAATGTGTTCACTTTTTTTACTGAAACTCTAATTCTGAAAAAAAAATTACAACACATCTTTTTACAAGATGTTCATAAAATTTTATTAAAATTAATCATCTAAGAATATCTTATTTTCAAGTCAAAAATATTTTCTAATTTCATCAAAATGGATGACCAAACACTGTCTATCATTAGTGGAAATTTTTAAAACAGACAACACAATAAAATGAAATACATTTTTAACTGTTTCACTGCAGCTGGGATGTACATTTCCTAGTGTTCCCATTCCTCATGTTGCAACTGAGACCAATGTTTTCTATTGTCATTCAGTATTGTCACAAGTGATGTATGGGAGTAAAATAAGTTGGAATCCCACTTACTGTTGATATATGGTTTTCCTCAATGTTTTCCCTTTGGTGTTTCAATAACCAACAACATGCCTAAGTGGAATGTACAGCAATTTTGTGCCACATCACTAAAGCAGTGAATATTAACCTTAATTACTATGTAAATATGCTTGGCATTCTTAACTCAAATAACTCAGAAGACAGTGAAAGTGAGTCAAATGGCATTAAAATGCATAATGATGAAAAGGTAGTCAGACAAGAGGGCATTAGCTCTCCATCTAGTGATGACAGTCATGATGATGAACCTGAATCCAGAAAAAGAAAGCATAAACAGCATTGATGATGAGAAACATTTGTCTAAGTTGCAGTGTGAGGAGGTGGGAACATTGGGAAGTATATGTCCCAGATGCAGTGAATGGGTTAAAATATCTGCATAGACATTTCAAAATGGTATGAAACAAAAGTAAAATTTTTCAAATATTTTTTCACATAAGAACACAATGTGAGGCTATTTGAACTCTTCTCCTTAGTATACCTGCACTCTGTATGACATTATTTCTCTGAGACTTCAGCTATCTACCAATGTAGCCTTTCAACAAAACCTACCAACAATTATCTTGGTGCAACCTAAGAACAAAATTTTATAGGGACATAATTTGAAACTATGAACACATATTATGAAAAAAGACAAAAATACGATGAAAAATGTAAGAAATTATTAAAATGTATTTTATTTCAAAAATTTAGTATGTATATACATATATACCTTTCTCTCACACCATCTGCATTAGAATCTTAAAGCTATCACAATGGAAGAGTTTTCAAGAGAATACAATATGGAGATAAACATAAAACTCACTTAGCCATAAACATTTTAAAGTACTAGAAGTACCAGAAAACAAAAACTCACCAAGCTTCACCTACGTGCAATTACACAATTATTTCTTTGCTTCACTATCTAGATTGAGGGGGTCCAATAGTTACTTCAAACATTTTATCTACAAACTTTCCTCAAATAGATACACAATGCCACAGAATGTAACTTCTCATCTGGAGTTTCTGTCCACAAATAAAATATGTCTGGGCTCTTCAATTTTAAAACCACCACCATCACCTATTACCATAATATACTAGTTTCACAAATCAGCAGTGGTTTATTAGACACTGATTACTGAAAATATTTAAAAAAGAAAAGGCAGACGATGAGAATGGAGGAGAAAAATATGACAAGAAATAATCCTTATGAGTACCTATTCACAACCCATTTCTATCCAACATATGATGCTTACCAAGTTTAATTAGTTAGGATAATGCATGATTAAGTAACTTTCCAAAAACACATACATCCATGAAAAGAATTTAATCAGCTGCATTTAAGAATAAATAGAGTGAACCATACATACAAAGTTAATATAAACAGAACAGGTACTGTTTAAACATACAATTCCATAAGATGCCACATTCCAACAGAATATATAAAACTGCTTCCAACTTTAAAGCCAATTCAATGAAGGCCATATTTGGGACTGAAGAAATATGTGAGAAAGAGAATAATGTTTACTTGTCACACCAAGAAAATTATCTCTCACCAGCATGAGTCTCATGAACATCAACTCATGACAAAACAATAACACAGGACAGTGAAGCCTTTAAGAAAAAATCTGGATACAATGTTATGGAAGCATGCACGAATGAGAAAAATGCATGCAAGGGTACAAAAAAAACGATTAACAAATACTATCTGCCTTCACTAGAAAAGACAAAGCCTTCAGATTTTATAAATTAATGCACATGTGTAATGGACCTATCAACTCTATTTGTTTAACTTGACCAACTGGTAATCACATGATCACTTCATGTAACCCTAAGAACAGCTGTCAGGTATTCTGAAGGTTATAAGTTCAATTAATACAACTATACAACCACAGTATCTTTAACTGTGTCTGAACACAAAAAGGAAGTTTAGGCTAAATCAAAGAGTTCTAGAAACTCATTTTAAAAACATCAGAAAAAAAAGGAAAAGGTGCTAAGTAATTTAATTTCTGGCTTATGGTAACTCAGATTTTACCAGTCATGAGACACTGACAGTCAGAGTCCTGAAACAGATTGGACCTAAAAATGCTAGTAACACTAAAGTAATAATGCAGAAGTAGATGGAAAGTCCACAGTATTCACAACTTGATCCTTGTTCATAAAGTTTTAAAGTGTTACTGACGAAATATTTTTAAAACAGCATATAATAGATACTATCACAGAGTTAGCATACAAGTATCAAAAAAAGAAAAACAAGTAGATGAAAGTCAACTTTTTTGCTAGCTCCTATATTCCATTGGCAAAAGTCTTTCATGAATGGTTCACTTAAATAATAATTGATATCCTCAAAGGAATAAAAATGCAAGAAATTCAAAATAGCTTAAAGGGGATTACAAAAATGGGTAGTTTACAAATAAAATAAAAAACACGTCTATCAATGTTACTAAACAACAAAAAACATTTTAAAAAAAGCTATTTCACAATGGACTAAAAATAGTGAAATAATTAAAATAAAACTCTGAAGTTTAAAACAGCTCTTATTTCTGAGGCTATAATTCCCCTAAACTTTAGCTTGAACATAATTCACAATATGAAACAGAATTTCAATGTTTTTAGTCTAATACGTATAAATAACAGTGTTAAACAAGATGATCAAAACTTGTGGAAGGTTCTCAAAGGCTAATGGCTAATATCAAAGATAAATGCCATATAAAATACTTAATTACAACATGATGATGCTAGAGCCATCTCAGTACCTAAGTATGCATGAAAAAGAGTGCAAGAACGTTTTAAATATTGATGACAGCCAACTTGAAATCAAAGCACAAATACATAAGTTGTAAAATATAGCATAGAAAATGAAGTTTTATTTGTGCTACAAGTTAGTTAATAACTTGAAATATTACTCATGCTTTGCTACTAAAACAAGTTTTTTTAACATAAATTCTAAAGTAATAAAACTCACTGAGAAATAATCAAAGAGTGATTTCTCTTACCCTATATGAAGCAAATTCACATGCTCAAAACAAACTTACATGTAACAGTATACAAAACATAATTAAACAATAAAAAAAAATTGGTGGAAAACAATTATTTCATTCAGTTTTTAATTTTCTTCATTGCTTAATTAATTGGAAATGAACTAATCATTTAGTTTTTACATACCCAGAGCTGACTTGAGACAGTCCAATAAATCGAACTGAAACTTTTTTTAACTTAGGATATACTCGACGAACCTATAAAAAGAAATGCATTAACATCAACATAAAAATAAATTTCTTAATTCTTTAAAAAACAGCACCATTGATAAGAAAGAGTTATGTAGTTTAAACATAAATAATCTTTATTATGCTTCATTTATCATGAAAAACTTGTGATTACTGTTTATTAAGGTAAAATTATTGTACAAGAAAAATTAATAATTTCTTTTCAAATGTAATGATAATCAAATCATCATACCATTCTACAAGGTGTATTAATTATAAAAAAGGAAAACAATATTTCATAACAATTATTTGTATTTCCAATTCTAACTACAATTTTAGGAGTATGAGCTTTTGATAGTGAATGAAAAAATCAGATGTAGATGGCATTACAGAATTCAAAACATAGAAATAAAATAGCAGACAAAACCCATCACACCCTGTTAATTATGATTTCAAAGTAATTTTTTCTGAGTTTAGTACAATATGCAAATGTATAGGTGAAAAAAAAACACAAACAAACTAAAATGGTTGCAAACAAAACAAGATAAAGACATCAATGAGATAGATGACCTGACCATTAGTTTTAACAGTTTAACCATTATTTTTTTAGATGTTAAAATACATATTTCTCAATAACAATCTTAGCAAATATACACAAAAACTTCATGACAATGATAATAACAAATACCACATACCACTGCTGGCCAGTAGAGCTTTTTATTATAAACCCACACAATATCATCTTTGTCAAAACCAAATGCTGTACAACAGAAAAAAATCAAATTAAATTTGTACTTTGTTTTAAGATCCATTCAGTGTAACATTTCTTGAAAATGTAGTTCACATTCAAACATATAAAAACAAATATTTTTCATACAAGCTGACAAAACTTATTTAAACACAGACAAAATTATATGTAATAAAATAAACTACACTTTATGTGCTTAAATTTAAAAAATAATAATTACAATTACTAACAGTTAAGATTGTTTGCAATTCCATGTATCGAGTTGTTCAAAAAATAATGGCAGACTAAGTTTTAACCTAAATAAAAATGTAAAAGAAAATTCAAAAGCAACCTAGTAAATCTAAATACTTCTGTCAATGAGAAACAAGATTATTTATGTTCTGATGATAAAACTCTGACATCCTAGAATTCAGAAATTCTTTATAACCTTTCTCTGCTGCTGCTCTGTTGTTGAATCTTTTGTCCTGTAAAAAGTTGTCCAAATGCTTGTAAAAGTCTGGGGAGTAAGGAGGATGAGGCAATGTTTCATAGCTCAATTCACTGAGCTTCTGGAATGTCATTTGAGCAACATGTGGCCGAGCATTACATGAAGTAAGGCTGGTACTCTTTGATTGACTAATGCTGGTTTTTTTCACACAAATTTCTATGCATTTTTTCCCAATTCTTGACAGTAAACCTCTGCAGTAATATTCTGGCCCTGGTTCAACAAGCTATAACAAATAAAACCAGCCACAGACCACATTACAGAAACCATAATCTTCTGTTGGTGAAGCTTTGGCTTTGGGAAGTGTGTTGGAGTCTCGTCATTGCACAGATCACTTTCTGTTGTCTTAAAGGATCCACTTTTCAATGCAGGTGACAATTTGATCAAGACCTGGGTCATTTCTGTTGTGCAAAATCAGCATAGAGCAAAGTTCAAAACAGCATTTTTTTAATTTTCACTAAGTTCATGTGGAACCCACTTATTGAGCCTTTTAACTTTATGAATTTGTTGAAAATGGTCCAAAATTCTGAAAATACCAACACAGAAATTTGTGCCATATCTTGAACAGTTTGACGTGGGTTTCTTTTCATTAATACTCTCAGTTGGTAGTTTTCCACAGCAGAAGGTTGTCCTCTTTCCTCCTTGTCTTCAAGACTCACATCTACATTACAAAATATTTGGAACCAACTCTGTACTGTACGTTCAGAAGTGATTCCTTCACCCCATGCTTGGGTGATACTGCGAGTTGTTTATGATGCATTATGATCAAGTTTAAATTCATGCAAAAAAAATGCACAACTTTTTTCTCCATCATTAAAAGTAATGGTATGAAATATTGGAAATATAGTTTTAGAAAAGAATAAAAGCACTAATGAACAAAAGAAAGCTTTAGTTTTTCAATGGCATATATGAAATCATAAAAAAGACAGGTTTCTTATCCCTTAAAATTACTAAAATTTGAATATAAAAATCTGCCATTACTTTTCAGACAACCTAATACATGAATGCTACCACCTCTATGAAGAACAGTTTTAAAAAACCATTTTGCTCTTTTACAGATGTTACAGATTTTAAGTTTACCAAATCTTAATAATTAAAGTTTTACTAATTCCTCATTCACACTTGTAGCTTAATTAATATCACAAAGGGACTTCAAGGATACTGTACTATATATTTTAATACACTTACATATAGAGATAAAACAAAAAGGTAAGATACATAGAACGTAAAAGTTAAAACACACACGTCTTTTTATACACATATTATTATGACATAATAATAAAAACTTAACATTTAAATATGAGTAAACAAGCACCATTTTTAATGGGTGTGTCACATGCTGAAGACATATCATTGTCACTGTCTTCTTCAATGTCAATTTCAACTTCATCTTCCTGACTAGGGATGAAATACACTAGTTAAAACCTTTTAAATAGTATTAATTATTATTTTGTATGAAATCAAAAAGAGAAAAAAAAAGTTGATCAAAATGATTTTTTTATGCCTATAAACTAGTACAGACACAGATTTGACTAGGAAAAATTCTCATACTCATACATGATTATCCACAAAATATCTTAATGATATTAAATTTTGGCAAAAATAAAAAATGGTGTCAATCACCTTATTTCTCAAAAACCTTGATTGTTTATAGCTTTTTCCTGCAGCACCTTGTTTTGTAAAGAACTTAAAAATGTTACTGAGTTAAATCACTCCTTTTCTACGTGATATACAAAGCAGTTTGTAGGACTAACTACAATACTGATAGCATTTTCTGTGAGATTCATATGCTATTTATTATGGGTCCTGTAAACAATAATTAGTGACTTGGAAGAAATTTGATGCATAAATAGTTTAAAAACTGATGGTGATGTATATGGACCCTGCTGGTATTCTGGAGTTAAATCATATGAAATATAAATTTTCCTCCATATATTTTTGCATAATCACTAAAACTCTCTTAACCTTTACACAAAATTGGAACCTTGAACTGAAAATAAGTGTTGTTTTTCAAATAAAGATATACGAGCAGCAAACTTCTAAATTTGTACAGCAAACTTAAATGTATTATATTTACATTATACATAGGTTTACTCTGTATTTCATTAGAGCATGTATGGCTTCTTTGGATAACATATTTCACTTATGGTCTTAGTGGACATAGTCAAATGACATAAATTTCCAGGAAGCATTACATTTTCAATTTTATATTTTTTTAAAATTACCATAAAATTTTAAGCTATATTTATAATAACAATTACAATTTGTTTGATAAAATACAGAAAGTACAAATTAAAAACTAATGCACTACTTGAAGGCACTGTTTTAAACTTGGAGAATACTATTGGAAGATGCATGAGAATGACAGAACACAAGCTACTGGAAAATAATTATCAATTACCACAGTGTGGTGCTGGCAACAATCGTTTTGAAGTAATTTTAAATCTTGACCACTGTTTAAAACTGGAATGAATATTTGTAGTCACATCTGGATTATTTATAATGGGGAAAAAAATGACAGTGCCTCTTAATGGTAACTGGTTAAACACTGTAATCTACAGAACCCACTGATCATCACTAATTCTAAGCCTGATATTTACTGAAGTTAATCTTAATCCATCTAATGTACAAGTATTTCAATCTCATCTGAAGTAATCTTTGTTAGCAAATGTTTAACAAATATCAAAAAGAAACCTTCAACATCTTTGATTTAATATGTTTTAAGATTGCTACTGTACATCTATAACACTGCACAACAAAGTTTTTGCTACTTGAGCACTGTTGGGTGTTCCTTGTAGATTTTTGGCTGCTGATCACGAAAATCACATCCAAATTTGCCCATCATGTACCATTTCATCAAAATCTTCAGTTTAACCAGGACATTACTATGATGGAAAAACGATATTAGGTCAACTGGAATCTGTCAATGCTTGCTGGCTACTGTTGGACACTGCAACGTGATGCACCGGGCATTGTGTACAAATGAAAATCAGGAGCAAAACATTTTTATGTTGAACTTAATAGCATATTAGAAACATAAATGCAATTAAATATGTTATTGCCAGTAAACAGTTAACTGTCTATTTCTCAGAGTTCCTACATGATGAAGCAAAACCAAAACTATATTTGTGCATACCCATCAGGTACCTGTCACAATCAGCAAAAACTTTTCAAGAAGCAAAACTTTTCAAAAAAATTGTTGTGCAGTGTAATTAAAACTGCTTTATAAACAATAAAACTTTATAGATTACTAGATTTGTATGTATTTAAGACAAATGTTAGTGATGCAAAATATCAGGAGCAAAACCTTGATTATTTCACACTTGACTGCAACAAATCTAAACAAGGCATTACACTTATCTGAAGCATACTTATTTAGAACACATTTTACCTTGCATAAAATACAAACTAATGTGTATACACCTTTATAATATCAGGTTATCCTATAAGTAATGTCCAAAAATTTAATACAGAAAGTACATCATCATTTCTGTCTTTGTAGAAGGCTTTAATGACTAAAATATGTAGTAGGATGTGTATAAAAATGTTCAGATAAATAAAAGAAACTTAACTTAATAATGTATGTTCTACTATTATTAATTACTTCCTGCCAATGATTCACAAGCTTCTGAATGCCAGGAAGTAATTAACAATAATGGAACATAAATTATTGATTAAATAATATTAAAAGCATTTGAAATCCCTTCTGTTTTTTGAACCTACAAATTGGACATTAGTTAAGGGATGATCTGGTATATTATTGACTTTCAATTGAATTTAAAACATTTTCTGTCTACATCTAGTTACACCCATGTTTTTATTGATCACCTGTTAGAGAATAATATAAACAGAGAATGCACCACAACTGAATATAGTAAAAACTTACACTCCATTAAGCACTTGAGGTTTTCTCCTAATGTCTACATTTGACTTTTTTTCTGATTTATTTGGTGAAAAGAGCTTTCTTTTTGTATCTTTTTTAGCAGTTTTATTGCTTGTGCTTACAGTGCTTATCATGTTACCTGAAGGGCCTTTCTGAGCATCCACTCTCTCAGCACCAAACCTACTTTGTAATTTTTCTTGAACAGTTTCTTTTTCCATACTCAAGAATTCTTTTTGAACTGAGCTTGGACACTGTGCCTTATAGTGATAGATAAGGTTGCACAGTCGGGACGTTGAAAAACCACAATCAAAACAGTTGTATATAAGTGATTTAGGAGGAGGTGAATTCTGATACCTTATTCGAATATCATACTCCTTGTTAGGATTTATAACTAAACTTTGCTGTTGCTTTCTCCCTTCTTCCACAGAAACTGTGCTTTCTTTACCTTTCTTTAACATAGATTTCTGTTTAATATCTCCTTTCACTTTCTTAGATTTAGTTAACTCATAGTTTTTGGTTCTTTTCTTGGCTTTGGAATGTGGCAACTCCTTACCAGTTAGTTCTGCCCATCGTTCCTCTAATAACTCACTAAAGTTTTTCTTACTTTGCTTTCGTACTTTATATAAGCCAGACGTAATTAATGGCTCACTAGATTTTTCAACTTTTCTTTGTTTTTTAGACACAACATCTTCTAATTCACAGCCATCGGCAGAATCCTTCTGCTTTACTTTTCTTCCCCGTTTCTTTTTATGCTCTGCATTATCTTCTGATATTTTATTTTTCTTCTCTTTCATTTTGTCGCCTTCAGAACCAGATTCATTTCTTACTTCTTGCTCTCTAAAAGAATTATTTAATGGATCAATTATAGCTTCATCGTCCTCTATTTTCTCACCCTCATTTCCATCACCTTGTTCTGGGTATGATACTGGAATGCTTGTTACTGCACAACTCATGCTTTCAGAGGCATTTTCAACCTTTTTTGTACTTGATCTTAAATTAAATGTTTTTAGCCCAATAATATATGAAGTTTTATTTCTTTCATGATTGTTAAGGCTTATCTCAACTGATTTTTTATCATCTAAGATCTCTTCCATATTATCCAAAACTGAGTTTTCAAACATTTGGGGGCTTTTTTCATCAGTGATAGAAGAATCATGTATTAGTCTTTGATTTACTGTTTGAGGTTCTTTATCTTCTGTTATAGTCTCACTTTCATCATTTACTTCTACTTGATCATTAGATTCAAGTGTCTGATCATTTAATATTGTTTTATGCTCCCTGTCTTTGCTGGCTACCAGGGTATCACTTTCACCGTCTGTTTCCATACAACTTTCATAGACTTGGTCTATAGGAAGAAACTTACTTTCACTGGATTCTCTTTCAGCATTGCCGATCAAATTACATTCTGACTTCTTTCTTTCCACCTGTATATCAGAATCTGACTCAAGTGCTACTGATGTTTGTGACTTGCTCTCACCTTTTTTTGTAGTATGTAGTTTATGCTCTGTGTCTGTTTCTTCTTCTGTTCCTTCAAAATCACCCTTCTTTCTACCAGAACCATCAACATCAGTATCAGTTATTTGTAAGCATTCTTTCATACATGTACCAGCAGACCACTTAATTTCTGTCAAAATAGCATTGTTATCTATGCTGCTCGTAGAGTCATCATGTGTAAAAAATGACACAATATTTTTGGTTGCATGTTGATTATCTTCAGTATCTTTAACAATATCTTTAAATAATGTATCAGATGCACTAAGATTCTGAACTGAAACATTTTCAATATTTATTTCCTTTGTAGAAACAGACAGCTGGATATCAGTTCCAACAGAATTTTGATCTGTATTCTGCTGGTGAAAATCATTCTTGAGAGTTAAAGATTGGACAGCACTTGAATCACAGCTTTTTGGTACAATTTCTTTTTTAGCATGTTTTTCTGGGGAAACCAAAACTTGAATTTCATTAGTACTACACAACTGAGCATCCATATCATCTTTCTCACATTTTTCCTCAGATATCTGTTCATTACTAAAGCTTAATGCTTTTTGTATGAAGCTTTCTTGATCAGATTGCTTTTTAAAAGTTGGTATCTGGTCATCACTTTGAGTAGAAGTTTTATTCTGGTGACATTCCTCTTTGAAAGTTGTATTATGGATGTTAAATGGGCCAGAAGCATGAAACCCTTGTTCATCTTTATTAAATTTCTCCACAGAACTTGAATCTTTGCTATAATTTAGATTAGAAATAGAAGTTATGATATCTTCTTGGTCACTTTCTACCACAGTAGTTGAAATTTTAATGTCACTTGAACCAAGTAGTTGAGTCACCTTTTCTGTTAGGTCACAATCCTCCTTAGAGGTTATAACTTTGTTACCACTAGTTGTTCCATTCTCTGAGTCATGTTCTTCAGTTGATATTGAAACCTTAGCATTAGCTGGAACAGAAGCTTGAGTTGTCCCAGACTTTATATCATATTTAGTTTGGAAAGCTGACACTTTACTATCACTTAGTTGGGAATCTTGAACTCTCAAATGTTCTTGTTCACATTTTGTTTTAGAAACTATATGTTCAATGTTAATTGAACCAGAAGCTTTGGGTAGAACTGCCTCACACACACCTGAATCCTCTTGTTTACTCTTTGTGTTGAAATCTTGAAGTTGTTTATTACCTGTTTCTCCAGTACTTATGAAAGTTTTTTCAGACATATGGTCTAAAACTTTTAAAGTATCATTTTCATATTCTTGAGTGTCATGCTTTCCCTTCATAATTTCTTTATTATACGAGTTATTTTCATTGATATTTACTGTTTGCAACTTAGGAGTTCCTGATGGGAGTACCAAAGGTACTGAAATCTCTGTTCCACGTTTTTCCACATCAGGAGATTTTATTTCACAAACATTTTTATCCAAAGCCCCACATTCTTCATTACTTTCTATTTTCCCATGTTTTGTGATATATGGTGGGGATTCAAGAGGTTTAACTTCCCATGGATTCTTATTTAGACAAACTAAATCTTCTGATTCGCTACTAAAGTCGACAGATTGAATTTTCTTCATATTTTCCAAGGGATTTTTTCTTTCTTCAACTTCCATATCAACAGCTATATGAAATAAATCCTGATCAGGAATTTCTGATTTTTCTGTTGATGTTGCATCACTTTTTATAGGAGAATCTGCTCTCTCAATCTTCACAATGATTGGCCTACCCAAAAGACTTGGGGATTTCACATTGGTTGATTTAGTTTTACCAAGAACAGATTTTACTTCAGAAGTTTCAAATTCAGACAAAGTAGAAGAACAAGGCTGTAAGTCTTTCTTTGAATACATATCCTTAACATTAACCTCCTCAAAACTAGAGTTGTACAATTTATCTGGAGTGATGCAGTTTTCTGACAATTCTCTTGACACAGCAGCAACTGGTTTACAAAGAGATCCATCTTCTTCCATTACTACTTGTTTAAAATTTTCATTTTTTGTTAACATATCTGTTGGCACAGTATTTATCTGAACTTTCTCTTCATCAAAAACTGGAGTGAAAGAGGAAACAAATCCCTTAATTATATTCTTCTGGGTTTCTTCTGAATTTTTGTTAAGTACTCCAGTGGGATTAGCTTCTATTTTCTCCATTCTTAAATTTTCACTTCCACTAGGTTTTTGTTTAAGACTTGAATGTGAAGTGCTTGCAAAATCCTGAGCTATGAAATATGTATTCTCATCCTTCAAAACAACACCAGTTTCTGATTTAGAAGGCATTTCATAAGTACTAGTGCAATCTTTTTCACCTTCACTTTGACTTGGAATTTCTACTAACACTGTTGTTCCCATTCCTGTCAGACTGGTGTCTAATGCTATCGGCAATTTACTAACAGAACTAAGGTTCTGGTTAGTGTGCTCAGAGCTGGAACAAATTGTATAATCACAGCCAGAAGCTGGGTCTAGATCTTCTCCTTGGCTAGCATTAACTAACAGAATAATTTCTTCTCCATTTTCTTGTGTCAAGAAAACATGTTCACCATCTAACTCTATCTGTGGAGGTAAGTAAATTACTTCACTTTCTCCAGTAACCTGAAGAGACGAATCAGATGACTGCACTTGCAGAAAGCCAAGAACTTGCTCTTGGATAGCTTCACCTGCAGATGAAATTTCCTCACTTCCATCATTTGGTCCAATAGATTCCATTGTGATTGCTTAAGAAAGAGAAATAAATCTACTTTAAGCTTAACAAGTTAGTGAGCTTGTAAGTAAGAAAAACTGAATATTCATATCATAAAAGTATGTACATTGTTTTAGTAACAAAATTATACTCATTACATACAGGGTGTCTCAATTGATTTTTTTTTAATTTGTTTTTAAAATAAATGAAAATTTGCATAATGGGTGACTATACAGATCAAGAAATAGTGTGTATGATATGTGTGTACAAGTTGATGTCATGTAACTTGAAACTGTTAAAATGAAGTTTAATAGTGAAGTTAACCTATAAGTAGGATGAGAATAACATTAACATTGCTATAAAAGAAAGGGATCTTGGTGTAATAGTTGATCAGTCTCTAAAACCATCCAAGCAGTGTGCTGTTACTAGTGGTAGGGCATACAAAATTTTAAGTTGTATCTACAGAAGTATTTAATACAAGTCTAAACAGGTTATAATTCATTGTATAGGTCACTGGTCAGGCCACATTTGGAATAGTGTGTTCAGTTTTGGCTCCTTACCTTAGGGAAGGCATTGAATTGTTGGAAAGGGTTCAGTGAATGGTTACTAGAATGGTGTTTCAGGTGGAGGATTTGTTGTACAAGGAGAGGCTGAAATCTCTCAAACTGTTTTCTCTTTTAAAAAGAAGAGTTAAGAAGGATCTGATTCAGGTGTTCAAGATTGTAAAGGGAACTGAAAGTGTTGATGCATCAGTTTTCTTCATATTTTACAGTGAGAATAGTAGAACTAGAAGACACAAGTATAAATTTTGGCAGTGTAGGAGTCTTCTTCAGCTAAGACAGCTTGATTTTTATAACAGTGTGGTTGGCCTAAGGAATGGGTTGCCTTCAAATGTTATAATAGAGGTAGTAAATTTAAGTAAAAGATTGATATGTTTATGAATTATATGGACTAGCTTTAAGCTGTTTTCTTGGTTGTTTTTTTTACATTAATTCAGTTTAGTGTGGAACAGCCAAGATGGACCAACAGTTCCCATGCTGTCTCAAAACATAATGTTAAAATCCTTTGAGAAAACGTGTGTATGTATATATATATATACACAGAGTTTTTTAAGATTCTCTATTCAAGAAATACTTATACACACACATACACAAGCATTTCTTGAATAGAGAACCTTAAAATTTTGGCCAGTTGTCCTATTGGTCAAGAATGTTTCTCATGCCAATTCTTATTTGCAGAATCTAGTCACAGGTACACAAAAAGATTTACACTATCCATTGTTACCAATCCATTAATTTAAAAATTAATAATTTAAAATTTAAATATCCATTATTTAAAAAAAAAATCAAACAGAATAATAATTATTCAAGTGTTTATTGGCTCTCAAGTCTTCTAATTAAGACATACATCTTAAAAATTGTCAAAAACTCTACTGAATTACTCTTACACTGTTTATAAGATTTTAGGTTATTTTGTAGAGACTGCATAAACAAAATAGTGGTAATTATTTTTTGTCAGAAACAACCAAAATATTTGTGTGATACATGAAATTTTATAGGTCAGTAATAATACAGTGCACATACATGTATACAACAAGTTGACCAATGGGAAGTTTAAATTAAGCTTATCAGGACTATTTTAGAAATCTCTTGATAAAGAAATTGCATTGACAAAAATTACTAACAAACAGAGACTGGTTATTTTAATCATAGTAATAAACTTATTCTTCGTAAGAAAAACTTGAGAAATGCAAATTCACACACAAGGCTGCCTGGATTCTACTACTGACAACCTTCCACTTTCTCTCATTCAAATATCCTACACTCTAATTAACTAACCTTTCCTCAACCCTTAATTATGTGATTTACTTAATCTTCTGATACTGGGAGCTTACAAATCCAAAACCAACAATCAAATTACTGGACAAATATCTGTGTCCCATCTCATTAACTACTACTGAAACTGATTTTTAAAGCTTGTAATGTAGTACCAATATCAAATGCATTTACTCCTTATTTCTTTCATACGCATGTAGCAAGTATTAAATGTGTTCAGTTTTGATGACTGACCCTTATTCCATAAGCCAATAACCCTGTTAGAGAAATAAAACCTTCTTGAGTTAAGTTTCCATTCCTTAACCATTTCACTGCACAATTAACATTCTGACTGATTCCAAATAACTGTTAATTATCCATAAACAAATAAAGGTATGAATTTGACCCTTTATATTATATTTTTATATCTGACAGTAATATTCCTGAAGAACCATACTAGATGGTGAAAAATAATGATTTAAACAAAAGTGAGGAAAATTAGAAGAAAAGGATTCTCCAGAAAAATGGTATAAATGTTGGTAAAACCCAGTCAGTAAGAAGTCAAAATCATTACATAATATAAAACAAATTCTTAGATAGCGATTCCTAAGATATAAAGAAGCTGCTATTATAGAGATTTTATGTGTGTTCCTGCATAGCTAGCAATTTTCTAATGAAGGACATAAACATCCAGGTTTCACAGTGCAGAACACAGATGGCAGCACACAAACACATAGGTTTTGTGATTTTTTCAAATACAGGGATATTCCACATGCTGCAGTAGAGAGAAACTTTTTTTGTGGTAGCCACGGGGTGAATCAAAATTCTACAGTCAGTTAGTATAAGAGTTTATTTGGATATATCTGAACTATGCAGCAAAAGGGTTCCACTTGTGTCCTTACATCCTATTGTCTTCAGGACAAATCACCAAGAAATCAGAGGTTTCATCCTGTTAATTCTCAGTATAATCTTAAATACTGCAATGATAAACTCTTCTCAGGATAAAATAATTGATCTTAATCCATAACTCTTCCAGCCCCAGAATCATTCTAGTAGTTAATCTTTGTACCTTTTCCAATCAGTTAATACCCATATTTCTAACTTACACATACATCAACACTGAAATTTAGTAACCACGTATTTCTTGCATGAGAAACTTTAATATAGGCTTAAGTGTTTATTATAGTTAAAAATGTTTATAAATGCACTATAAACAGTCTCTTACAGAGCAAAGTTGTACTAAATATCCAAATATAGTTATTATTGTCTCTATTATTTATGGATTATGTACTTTATTGTTCTTTAGTAAGTTTGATAAAGCTAACAGCTTTTTTATGTGATATTTTAATTTTTATGTTGAATTTTATGCAGCCATCAAAATAGTCATGTATATTTTACTGAATAGATATAATTTAACACTGTAGGTAACAAAGAAAGGTGGCACTCTTCAGAATTGCCCGAGAAAAATATTTTAGCTTAACTATAACTATATGACAGACTGAAACTTTTACTGAATGCAGCAAAGTCTCAAGGATACAGATGAAACAACTCTTTCTAGTAAACTCGTTATAACCTCTCCTCAGAGCATTTTAGTATAAAGTTAAAAATAGTGATATATTCATCATTGACACTGAAGGTAGTATTGCACTTATAAGTCTGTATCATATAAATGTGTTCAGTAGGATGTAACACTGCCAGATGCAAATAATATTTACTTGTTAGAAATCTTTGTCCTGTTAGTGTTATTGTAACTTACATTAGCCTCTTTACTTGTCTAGGCTATAATTTAGTATTATGTTACAATGCCAATGAGCATGAAAATTCTTAAATAATACTACTATTACTACTAAAGACACTTTCTCTAGTAATAATGACGGTAACATTAACTATACAATATGGTTTTCAAACTGTCAATGTTATTTCATTAGTAGATATGACACCTACTCAGTGTACTTTAAATTTGTTTAATTATACCGTACGCTCGCGTCATATAAGTTTAGCTGCTTAGATTTTTCGCAGTTAGGCCTACATCACAAATAATATACACCTATTTTGAGGTATGATTAGCAGAATAATTGATTAACGTGTATCTCATACCTTTTGATACACTGAGTGTTAGATCGTAAACCAAGAATATTTTAACATTAACGAAAATACTTATTAGTTTGTAAATTTATTACGTACCATTAATTACTCGCCGAAGGCCAAACGAAAATAACAAAAAAGCGCACCCTATAAAATATTATTTTGTCTTACAGTAGTCTGTGTTTTAATGATATATGTAGTTATCATACTACAAAGCTTCATTTTAGATGACATTATAATAAATTTACAGTTTTTATTCTATAATGTTTTAAAATTCAGCATTTAAGATAAAGTTCCATCAAAACTGCAAAGAGTAATACTCCTTACGTTAATGATAAAATGTTAACGGACCGTAAATATATGAGAAATCATTTAGTCTTTCAAGTACGTCCCTGCAAACCCACCCTTTAGAGAAAGTAAAAATTTATATTTACCCTGTATAGAGAAGTATTTCACTCATTGACTTGTAATCAATATGCCGATAAATAAACCGTAACATCTCGTCAGCTTTGCTACTAGAAATACAATCTCCATAACTCCACCCACTGCCAATATTTGGGCTACTTTTGCCAATGAATAGTGAGAGTGATCGTCACATTACATTCACACGGCTGAAAAAGGTGAGCGTATTTGGTGTGACAGAGATTCTAACCCGCGACCCTCAGAGTGCGAGTTAATGCAATCTTACAACCTTACCACGCTAAAACCCGAAGTTCGATAACCTACAGTGGATACAGCAGGCCCTGGCATGGCCAGGTGGGTTAAGGCGTTCGACTCGTAATTCGAGGATCGCAGGTTCGAAGATACACCAAACATGTTCGTCCTTTCAGCCGTGGGGGCATTATAGTGTGCGGTCAATCCCACTATTTGTTGGTAAAAGAGTAGCCCAAAAGTTGGCGATGATGACTAGCTGCCTTCCCTCTGGTCTTACATTGCTAAATTATGGACGGCTAGCGCAGATAGCCCTCGAGTAGCTTTGCGCGAAATTCAAAAAAACAAAAGCATCACTGTCATAAGCCTAATAAAAAAATAAATAAAGCAAATGCCACTTTATTTAGTAGTTCATTATCATAAGTCTAATCTTGAAATTTATTTATTATTTTGAATGGCTTAATTAAAATGATCACGTTGTAAATTATTGTCTCCCCGCTGTGTCAGCAGTAAGTCTTCGGACTTACAACGCTAAAATCAGGGGTTTGATTCCTTTCGGAGGACATAACAGATAGCCCAATGTATCTTTGCTATAAGAAAACACACATGATAAATTATTATATTTTACCATTTAGTTGTTTTTTTTTTAACATTGCCAATGTCTTTATTCAAAATAATTCTACGAGCGAAAATATAATAATTAAGCTACGCTTTCGATTTCAAGTTTGAATGATTTTGTAATGGTTACTCCATATCTGTGTCAAAGGGACTGAGCAAATCACTTATAAACAAAATCGTTACTATTATTATTGTGATATACTGTGAAAAACCTACATGACGATAAGATCACTGGTAATGTTAATAACAAGAGATGAAGGCGGAGCAATAAAACGTTTGTACAAACTGATTGATTGTTGGACTTGTTGGGGAGTTGCGGCTTTAACCAATAAAAATTGAATGGTTTACAGTAAATTACTTATTAATATTCGCTGGAAAAGGTGCTAAATATTTGTTTTATGGTTGTTATTATGTAGAAGACGACACAGTGTTATATTGTTAATTTCACTGTTGTTTCCTGCAGAATATCTGGAATGATGAGTCTAAATGTAACTCAGAATGTTCAAGAGAAAATCAGGTAAGTTTCGCAATTGAGACTACAAAGGATAAACACAATGTATTCTCTGTATCTGAACATTTCTTAGAATTTATTTATCTGTTATCGGTCAGTTCGATATGCACAAAGAAAAAAAACAATAATTGCATTTTGGCCCAATTTACAAATTTTTAGATTTGTTCAGAAGTAATTTGATATAATTATGATGATACTAATTTCTGAAGGAATAAATTAACACGCACAGGATAGAAATATTTCCAATAAATAAATTTAATTTTAAATATTGAAAATATTATAACTGAATTTTGAATGTCTCACGGATACGTAAGTAATGCATTTGGTAGTTTTACTGCAACACTTTATCATTAATAACGTAATTCGATAGAGTTTGTTTGTTTTGGATTTCGCGCAAAGCTACTCGAGGGCTATCTGCGCTAGCCATCCCTAATTTAGCAGTGTTAGACTAGAGGGAAGGTAGCTAGTCATCACCACTCACAGCCAACTCTTGGGCTGCTCTTTTACCAATGAATAGTGGGATTGACCATCACATGATAACGCCCCTACGGCTGAAAGGGCGAGCATATTTTGCGCGACCGGGATTCGAACCCGCGACCCTCAGATTACAAGTCGAACGCCTTAACACACTTGGCCATGCCGGGCCAATTCCATAGAGACCACCATTTAAACGGTGTTTTTCAAAAGTACAATATTACAATAGTTTCTGCTTTAGAATAATCTGTATTTTAAAATCAAATCAGTGGTTCCATTTCCCTCCGTGGACTCAGCAGATAGCCAGATGTGGTTTTGCTGTATTAAAACACTCACATATTTTAAAATCAGAGACATGAAAACCTACATTTTTGTATTAGGTTCGTTTCTCCAGATATAAGGAGAAAACGTTGTTTCATATATATATATATACACAGAACCAACTGTTAAAATGTATTCATATTTTTGCAGCTCAACTCCAAAATATTTAGCCTGTACGTACATTAAAATTGGACGACATCTTCATGATATAGCAGAAAGATTTGAGAAAAGCACAGAAAAGCAGGTAACCAACATATAGAAAAAGAACATAGGGAACTTTATATGTGTGATTACTATAGAAGTTTCTTTGCATTATTTTAATTGTTTGTGAATTATTTATAACAAGGTAGCTAATAATTTAAGAACAAAAAAGTTTGTTTGAAGTAAACTTATTAATTTAAGTAATTCTAAACAAAACATTAGTGTTAAAGCTGAATATAAAGAGGTTTTAGTTTTGTTATTGTAATCCATCTGTAATTCCACCACAAGTTACACATTTAGACAATATGTTTTAAAAAAACTACCTATTTTATACTCAAGATATCAAAACGTTTCTTTTGTTGTTGTTTCACAAGCTTGTATGCTAGTTCAACATTTTACTGGTTGCGTTATCATCTTAATCTGTCTACAACTTGAATAATTGAGTTCTGAACAAATGATTAATAAAAAACAGGATAAAAGTTTTTGATAAATCCTGTTAAATTGTACTTTTTATAAGACTGTAACTTACACTAACGAATATTATTCGACTTTTGAGAAAAATAAGTATTTAATTAATCACAGTATAAATATCTAACATTTTCTTCTTTATTATTTAATTAGAATGGGTATAGATATCTATGTTATTCTTTATTAGTACTTAACATAATTTAGAATCAAGGACCAAATTTTTCCTTATTAGTATTTAATCTGATTTGGTTTGAGGAAGAATTTGATTATTCACACTTAACACTATTTTTTTCTAGTAGTTATTAAGTGCTATCTCCACTTTCATTACAAGTGTATTGTGAGCTATTTCTATTTTCTTCGTCTTTCTTTCTTTTTCTATGGAAGGAGATTCAAAGCTATTGTTATTTTATTTAATTTATCTAGATGTGGAAGTTTGTCTTATACTTTATTACTACTTCGCACAGAATTAATGTAATCTTTTTAAGCATTTAAAACTAATTTTAAGCAGTATTTATTTATTTAATCAATAATTTTATTTACGTATTACGATTGTACAAGTGAATTAAAATCCATTCTTTTTACAATTTCGTGTACATATATCCCTTCTTATCATTTCATTCATTCGAAAAAAATAATAACAGGAGTGGTTTCATTCCTTTCTCTAGAGAACATCAGCACTCGAATCGTAATCCGAGGGTCGTGGGTTCGAATCTCCTTCGCACCAACTATGCACTCCCTTTCAGCCGTGAGGGCGTTCTAATGTACGGTCAATCCCACTATTTGTTGGTAAAAGAGTAGCCCAAGAGACGGCGGTGGGTAGTGATGACTATCTGCCTTCCCTCTAGTCTTACACTGCTAAATTAGGGATGGCTAGCGCAGATAGCTCTCGTGCAGCTTTGCGTGAAATTCAAAACAAACTAGAGAACATCACATCTTTTTCATCATAGATATCTAAATGTTCTTTTATCGATTTCTTTTTTTTATTATTTGGATATAGATAGCCATTTCATCTTTCTCACAAATTGATTAATTTATGAATATCGAAAAACAAATTCTGCCTTCTCATAACTTCAGTTATTTAAGTAATGAGCGTTATTTCATTTGTACCATTCTATTCATTTAAGTGTTTACGTTGCCTCACCTTTTTATTACATGTTTATTTCGTTTAAATTTGTGAGAGTTAGTTTCCTTCTCATTCAAGTTAATTCTTGTCGATATCGGGTGTAACATGAGGTCTTTTCACCATTTTTTTTTCATGTAGTTACTGAGATCCATCTTCACTTTCATTGTTTTTTACTCATAAAAGTATTATAAGCCATTTCTATTCCCTTAACCATTCATTCTTTTAGATATTGGTGATTATCTCATTGGCTTAACTATTTAGTTCGTTTGGTTTTGAGAGCAGTTCCCAGTCTCTTTACCATTTCAAGTTTTTCAGCACTCGGTAATGTCTGTAGTTTTCATAATTTTATTAAATGAATGTACAAACCAAACTTTGTTCTTTTCATCTAGATATACATTCGCACTTGAAATATTTGTCCATTCATCGTGACGCCATAACGGTATCTCTTTCGCTCCAGCACTCACTTTCTAAAGGTTTCAAGTAAATAATATCTGCAGTGTTTTTTTTTAATTTAATATCAACGAGTCTCTGTTCTTAAGTGAGACGTAATTCTCTATCGGTTTGCGTAGACCAGTGGTTCTTAACCTGGGGGTCGTGACCTCCTGGGGGTCGTTTGAAGTTTCTCGGGGGTCACGGAAGGCTTGGGTGGCAAGTTGGGAAATTACGAGATGCAGTTTGTACCACCTGTCTTTTTGAGTAAAGTTGAACCATGTCGATATGCTTGTTGCGCAACCATCCATATGTCATTATGTTATATTCAATTTCTTGTTTCTTTTTTTCAGAGAAATATGGCCGATGTAAGCCCATTTACAGTTGAAGAGCGTATTGTGACACGTGGGTACATGAGCGCAGCGAGAATGAGGGACAGCACACAAATACACTGGATACATAAGATATATGGATGGGTAGAGACTTACGGGCTACCCTATATATTACAACGTTTTGAATTGCCTAAATTTTTTAACTATATAATATTAATACATCGAACTTAAAACTTAAATACAAAGTTTCCATCGTATTTAGTATATTTTCTCATTATGTATAATATCTCTCTATATATATCAACCCTCACACTGAGTGAATAAGTGGGTTTTGTATGATGTTCAGTTATTCCATGGATTTTGTATTTGTTTAACACTTGTAGCATTTCTCAAGGTTATTTATTTGTAACATTTTCAATAAATTAGGATCTTTATATAGTTTTGTTTTATTCTACCTTTACGCAAAGTTCACCATTACAATAATTATTATAGGGGTCACGGTAATACCCTGGAGAGTCTCAGGGGGTAAGACGATGAAAAAGGTTAAGAACCACTGGCCGTAGACTGTTATATTAAACATGAAATTTTCACAGGCTGTTCTACATATGGTTTTCCATTATAACTTTTTCTTCTGATCCAATAGGTTCTTCAGATTTTTCTTTTTTACTAGGTGTCTCAAAGAACAATTGGCATGTTTTATAAGAATAAATAATTTATGCTCTTTTACATACCTTACGCCCCCAGTGGCTTAACGATAAGTCTACATGCTTACAACGCTAGCAATTGGGTTTCGATATGTGCGGTAGATAGAGCAGAGATGTTTGTTTGTTTGTGTTTTGAATTTCGTGCAAAGCTACACGAGGGCTATCTACGCTAGCCAATTCTAATTTAGCAGCGTAAGACTAGAGGGAAGGCAACTAGTCATCATCATCCACCGCCAACGTTTGGGCTACTCTTTCATCAACGAATAGTGGGATTGACCGTCACATTATAACGCCCCCACGGCTGAAAGAACGAGCATGTCAAGTGTGGCAGGGATTCGAACCCGCGACCCTCGAATTACGAGTCGAGTACCTTAACCACCTGGCTATGCCGGGCCCAGAGTAGAGATTGCCTACTGTGCAGCTTTGTGCTTATCAACTAACCAACCGGCCAACCTGTACCTTCTATTTCAGTTATGTAAACATAGTTATTGATTCTACTGTAGTGCTTTGTAAGGTTTACGCTTTATTAACCTTTTCATTTAAATCAGATTCCAATGTGAAGTTGACATAAATAATAATGCATTACAGAAATTTATGTTTTTTATTTAATGTATTGGCGTTTATTTCAGGTAAACGATTTTGAAATGGTGCAAGAAACATACACTCTCTTAGTCTCGGCAGCGGTTGGTAAAACAATATCCATCAGAGAAAATATTTTAACCCTGTTTCTTTTTATTGGCGGTATAATCACACGAGCTATCCAGCGTGTCTTGCAAAGATCGTTCAAGTATGTTTAAAGATGTTCTTTCTCTAACCAAATACTTAAATAACAAACAAACGTGTGACTCTTATAAGATCTTATTGGTGGTTTTAGTTCAACTCAATTATTTTTATAATCAGTCCTTAAAAATTCATTAATTTGTCGCTGTTGTGTATGCTATGAAAAGTTTCATTCTCTGATGTCAGAACAAAACACGATGTTGTAATGGCTCAGTTCTTACGTAAACAGTTTCCTTACAAACTGGTTGAAATTGCCGCTGAAGTATCTGAGAATTAGAAACGCCATATTTCGAAACAAAGGGATGTTTGGCTACAGACAGAAGAAATATTTAGAGTAACTTTCACAAGAGTAACTGTACTTTGAATGAAGATTTCATTTGTTGCGCAATTTGGAGTTAGGTTCATCCTTCTATTTATAGAATATTAGTAAGTGATTCACTTGGTGTGGCAAACTTGATTAATGTAGCGATTTAATCAGTATTCAGTCAATATAACTGGCCTATTTAATACGACTGACCTAATTAATTTTCAGTCAATATAATTTATCTATTTAATACAACCGACCTAATTAACTTCCAGTCAATTATGTTTATAGAATCACAGCGCAGTTGCTTACGGTATTTAACATCTTTTTCTGATGAAACATTAAAATATTTTGGCTTGAAATTACTTCATGCAATGGCTTCGGTTGACACTTTGTAATTAGAAGGCTAACGTCGTATTACTACTGTTTAAATTAGTAATACAATTTTACAGTTAACAAATACTCTGTATGTAAATAGCACAGTACTTTACTGTAATAAAACATGCATGTTTATGACAATTTATGTCTAGCTTCCACTACACTGTTACAACAGAATAATGATTTGTTGACTTTTCATTGGATGTCAGTGAATTTTATGTGAATAGCCTTGCAATTGTTTAAGCAATCTTTCATGCAAAATTGTTTCAGGCTTAATCGCACAGCACAAGTTTTTAGAAAGTTTCTGAGGGGAAGTGTTCCTAGATCCCTGTATCACTAGCAGACTTAGCATATTGATTGTGCTTCTAACAATATGTGTTGACTTTTGACCTCACATATTAGAACCCCCTTTAAATATTCTGAGTACGGGCCTGAATACCATTAAGTCTCTGAACTTTGTTTCATTCTTAATTCTAGGCCTCTTGCCTCTGTTAATAACAAGACTCGTGCCTGTGCCTTTAATCATAAGACTTGAATTTATACGTTTAACCATATTTCCATAAACGTTTTTAATCTAAAGTATTGTGCCAATGATTTTAATTGCAAATATTATAGCAATGTTTTAGCTTGATGTTTTCAATCATGTCGTAATTATTTAAATGATTTCAGAATGAGGAAATTCGTTTACATAGCTGTGCATTAAAAGTTAATAAAATACATCATCTCTAAATTCATCATTCAGGTAATGGAAATTAAAAACTACTGGCGTTTTAAAAATGTGTCATAATTATTTTAAAGATATTGAAACAAGTTAGTTGACTGGCAACCCAATGTTTGATAAGAACAATTACAAGTAAAGGAGAACATTTTTTTAGAACAGGTACAATCATCAAAACATCTTCTTCAGAAAATATTCTCTATACTGTAAAAGCTGTAACCTGTAAATACGTGAAAGATTTATGCAAAATTAATAAAATAGTGAATGATAATATATCTTCGTGATTAATCATATAATTACCAAATAAAACTCATTTTCGAAAGTTGAAACTACAGAAAGTCTTTACCCGTTCATTAAAGCTTATGTTTATTTATTATTAATAAAAAAAAAAAAGTTACAGTTAAACAGTCTTTACAAGAGACCAGAGGTCTCTTTTATTTTTTCCTGCCATGTTACTCTACAATGATGAATATTTTATTGTTGTTAAAGCAGTATCTGTATTTGTCATCAGACATTGGGACTAGGCTTATTATATTTTAATATAGCATCTGTATGTAATCACTTATGAGTTCTCAAGAAATAGAAGTGTGTGTTATAATAGCATTCCAACCACACAATGGATGGATTGGTGTTTAAATAGTATACCTTCATGTTTCATCAAAATGAAAAAAAGGAAACATTTTTGTAGAATGTTCAGTTATTTTTACTAATTGTATTTGTTTTATCATAAATGGATACAGCTCATGTAATCACTTGCAAATAAATATTTATATTCGATGTGTATTTGTCTGTCTCTGTATAACTGTAACTACGAAAGTGCTACATGTAAAATAAGTGTCGAGGCACCTTTAACCTTTTTACCTAATATAAATAGTTACTTCAACTAAGATCTGGTTAAGTTCCGATAAGGCCTCGTTTACAGGAAGGTATACACTAAACATGGTATAGTCGAAGTGATAATATATATATATATACTTATTATAGAAAGCCATAATGGGCAAGTAAAGAATGATGCATTTGAAATTATTATCGGATTTATTTTGGTCTAATAACATGCGCTAGTGCAAGGATCTTTTTATTAGACCGACAACACATCGTATGCGGTATAAAATACTTTAATACTATGTAATGTTGAAAATTTTGACCTGACTGTTAATAAGTAACCCGGTAAAAGTGCACTTCTTAATTCAAGTTATCACACAGAATGAGTCAACACAGAGATGATTTAGTGGAATTAAAAGTACACAACCAGGTGATCATTTAATGTCGTAGTGGCACGTTTTCTTTATTATGTTTCTCATCTCTCTGCTCCACAGTCCATACTCTTAGCAATAGTCATTAGGCAGCTAGTCATCACCACCCACCGCCAACTCTTGGGCTACTCTTTTACCAACGAATAGTGGGATTCACCGTCACATTATAACGCCCCCACGGCTGAAAGAGCGAGCATGTTTGGCGCGACGGGGATGCGAACCCGCGATCCTCAGATTACAAGTCGCACGCCTTAACACCTTTGGCCATGTCGGGCCCAAACATGGATTTAGTAGATAAGATAAAACTAGAGTGAGACGAAAACTGCTATTAGTAGTTCCTATCACATTTTCTCAACAAACTATGGGAGGATAATGTTTTCACAGTCATCTGCTAGTACATTTATTATCCACCAGTTACTACACTTCACCCAACAAAATGGTTGGTGCTGGAAAAATATATAAAAAATTACCTTGTGTATGCGAAAAAAAAAATGACCACATAAGAACTGGATTTGATTTGTTTTGTATTTCGCGCAAAGTTACACGAGAGCTATCTGCGTTAGCCGTCCCTAATTTAGCAGTGTAAGACTAGAAGGAAAGCAACTAGTCATCACCACCCACCGCTAACTCTTGGGCTACTCTTTTACCAACGAAAAGTGTGATTGACCATAACAGTATAAGGCCCCCACGGCTGAAAGGGCGAGCATGTTTCGTGTGACAGTGATTCCAACCCACGACCCTTAGATTACGAGTCGAGTACCTTAACCACCTGGCCATGCCGGGCCATTATTAAGATTGTAGAAAATATTATTGTAAGCTATATTTTAATGTTTTGAGTTGATTGCTTATTTGCTAAAGGTTGCTTGACACAACATACACAAAGCTTATGAAAGTTGAAAATCTGGAAATTTCGTGCAGTCTTTGGAAAGGGTATAATATAATTAGCAGGCTCAGTGAAACATTTAATGATTTTTAAAAAAATAACTGATTCAGTTTATTGCGAGTAAAAGAGCTATTAGCAACAGTGGCGTATTCAGATAAAGGCTAGAGAGGGCTCAACACCAGGGCGTATTGATAATTTTATTCTATATAAAATTACATGGGATGTAGGACCCACAGAAATGACTAGCCCAGGGCCCACACAACCTTAAATTCACCATTGGTTAGTAAGTAAATTCTGTAAGTAACTTTTCTTTTTTTAATTTAGGCATCCCATTAGTCTTGCAGTTTATGTTCAAAGTTGTTTGGGAACATAAGCCTACAACTTGTGTCAAAGTGAACGTAACCTATAGAAAACGTTATAGAAAAATAAATTACTCATTATCATTACGTGATCTGGACTAAAGAAAATTTTACCAAATAACCTAGAAAGGACCCATCCAATGACATAACGCGTTACAATAATATGTATATACACATATACAGTCATGTGAAAAAGTTAGAACACCCTATGAAAGCATGTGTATTTTTGTAACATTTTTGGATATATAGATATTTAATCTCAATGTTAACAATACTGAGAGATTATAGGAATATAACTAAACAATTAACACTGACGAAAAGACATTTCAAGATCTTCTGTAAATGTAATTCTACAAAAATGCATATTCTAACTGAGGAAAAAGTCAGGACACCCCCATATTTATTCCCACTTAAAATGGCTCAACTCACGCACAGGTGTATCACACCAGATGCACATGATTAGAAGATCGTTACTCAGAATTTTAAATGAGGCTTGCCCTATTTAAACCTCAGACATTTAGTTTGTTGTGCTCCTGACTGTTGAATTGAGAGTGAATACCATGGTGAGAGCAAAAGAGCTGTCTGAGGCCTTCAGAAAGAAAATTGTAGCAGCTTACGAGTCTGGTAAGGGATTTAAAAATATCCCCCAAAAAATTGAAATAAGCCATTCCACTGTCCGGAAAATAGTCAACAAGTGGAAGGCTTTCAAAACAACTGCCAACATGCCCAGGTCTGGTCGTCCAAGCAAGTTCACCCCGAGAGCAGACCGCAAGATGCTAAAAGAGGTCTCCAAAGACCCTAACATGTCATCACAGGACCTACAGCAGACCCTGCCTACTGTTGATGTGAAAGTGCATGACTCTACAATCAGAAAGAGACTGCACAAGTTTTACTTGCATGGAAGGTGTGCAAGGAGGAAACCTTTGCTCTCTGAGAGAAACATCAAGGCCAGGCTGAAGTTTGCCAGAGAGAATGTATACAAAGACCAGGACTTCTAGAATATCTTTGGACAGATGAGTCCAAATAATCAGTGATGTCGAGAAAACCCACTTGTAGAGAAATATATATGTAAAAACAGCTCGTTTGGGTTGAAAAAATATTTTACGTAGAGGAACGTAAAATATTTTCTCAACCCAAACGAGCCGTTTTTACATATAGATGAGTCCAAAATTGAATTATTTGGACACCAGAACAGAGGACATGTTTGGTGTAAACCAAATACAGCATTCCAGGAAAAGCACCTCATACCAACTGTGAAGCATGGAGGTGGAAGTGTCATGGTTTGGGGCTGCTTTGCTGCAGCAGGACCTGGACAGCTCACAATCATAGAATCCACCATGAATTCTACTGTGTATCAGAGAGTGCTTGAGGATCATGTGAGGCCATCTATACGAAAATTAAAGCTGAAGCTGAACTGGACCCTTCAACACAACAATCGCCCAAAACATACCAGTAAATCCACCAGAGACTGGCTGAAGACTGAAAATGGAGTGTCCTGGAATGGCCGAGTTAAAGCCCAGATCTTAATCCCATTGAGATGCTGTGGGTTGACTTGAAACGGGCTGTACATGCAAGAAACCCCTCAAACATCTCACAGCTGAAAGAATTCTGCATTGAGAAGTGGGACAAACTTTCTTCAGACCGATATCAGAGACTGGTAGACGACTACAAGAAGCGTCTCACTGCAGTTATTTCAGCCAAAGGGGGTAACACAAGCTATTAGGGGTACGGTGTCCTAACTTTTTCCTGAGTTAGAATATGCATTTTTGTAGAATTACATTTACAGAAGATCTTGAAAAGTCTTTTCTTCAGTGTTAATTGTTTAGTTATATTCCTATAATCTCTCAGTATTATTTAAATTGAGATTAAATATCTATATATTCAAAAATGTTACACAAATACACAGGCTTTCATAGGGTGTCCTAACTTTTTCACATGACTGTATATATATTATGTTAATTATCTTATAAAGGTTAGAATCAAATATACATATTTTATTATAATACATTTAATTTTCAAGAACAGTGTTGTTAGTAGTAATATAAAAAATAAATTTTTCTTTGCTTAACCTTCAGTGCACCTGGGGTCCATATGGATCCTGTATATATTTAATGATAATAATGTTGAAACTGTGATTTAGATGTTGAAAAGTTAGCATGCTGGCTTCTCATAGCATTGTGAAGATAAACTGTAAGAAAGACTTTGTACCATAAGTGTATAATATGTAATTTATTATTACAAAATATGAAATTTACTTATATCCATTTTCTCATATTCAGACAAAAAAAAGGCCCAGCATGGCCATGTGGTTAAGACACTCGTCTCGTAATCCGAGAGTCTCGGGTTCAAATCCCCATCACACCAAACATGCTCGCCCTTTCAGCCGCGGGGGCGCTATAATGTAACTGCCAATCCAACTATTCGTTGGTAAAAGAGTAGCACAAGAGTTTGTGATGGGTGATGATGACTAGCTGCCTTCCTTTTAGTCTTACACTGCTAAATTAGGGACAAATAGCGAATATATCCCTCATGTAGCTTTGCGCGAAATCCAAAAACAAACCAAACATAGGCAAAAAACGTCATCATTGACATATGTTTCGATAATACGGGCCACTTTTTCTATAATTGACATTTCACAATTAAAACTAATAAAATACTGAATAAAGAAACAGATTTCTCGAATATGTAACAAAAAACATCAAATTATACGAAAATATGCTTGGGGTCCGAACGGACCCAATGGGTCGAACTAAATCAAACTTTGTTTCAGAGCTAAACTAGTGCCAGATTTTGGACAACATGTCTTATTCTGAGTGAACATAAAGTGTTTCTCATATCTTTTACCAATCATTTTACAAACACTCATCACACCATACACTGGGTGTGGAGCGACCATCACAGACATGGTTTCCACATGCTGTACAGGTTTGACGGACCTTCTTGTCCACGATTCTTTGGCAAAGATAACATACATCATTTTTTGTTGCTGAAGCATCTTGACCAGCATGCTGTCTTGTGTCAAGCAATCCTAGATCTACAAAGACAGATTTCACACCTTTGTGCATTGTACGGAGATTCTGGAGAATCTCTGGGGTAGGTTGTGCGCATTACTTCACTTCAGGAAAGATCTAAATACGTAATCACTGTTTATCACAATGGATAACCTCTGTGAGTCCATGCACTCAATGTCTGATGAAGATACCAAGCTCCAAAGCTGTATATTACCGGAGGTTCGCAAGGACCCCATGCAACTTTTTATTCCCAAAAATTACTCGACTGCAAAACATCGAATGTTTTACCACTTTTGTGTCAGAGGGTAATAATGTGACAATTACATAAAAATAAATATAAATATAACTGGTTAATAAAAAAATATTTAAAAATATTTATCGTCGGGGTCCATATGGATCCCAGGTGTACTAATGAAGGTTAATCCAGGTACTGTTAAAATTCAAATGGGTAAAAAAACCCTCTAATGTCCTTACTTTAATTGAGTTGATACCTTTATGTTATCATTGTATTTACTAATACTTTTTACACAAATAGTAAGCTACTTATAAATAATAGTTTTAGGTCAGCAAAACACGATTAAATTACTAATTTCATGATAGGCCAATTACGTAACGCACAGCTTGCTTGCGATGTATTAAGCAATGAAAAGTGATTTATACTTCAGTCTGTTCACAAACTTTCACCAACCTTTGTCAATACCTGTTCTTTTTAATGTGTACCAACAATATTTTAGCACTGCAAAAAAACAACATGTTACAATGTAAACTTGGTGCTTGATATATGCTACTGTATCATTTATATCGTAATACAGATCTGTAAACGAAAAGGCTTTGTCAATTCTGAATGTATTGCCATCAAATTATCTGTACGTATTTTGAATGTCGTGAATATGCACGTTTAGTCGTCGAAGGCAGAAATTATGTACACTAAAGTGGTATATTTACACTGTACTTTATGGAGATACGAAGGTCACCAGCAGCTTTTGGAACGTATACATCCTCACAATGACATCCCTAAAGCCACATGAAGTTATTTGTTTTATTTTACTTTGGGAGAGTTTTGCATTATTTGTTGACAAGAAAGCATAACCTAATATACTCTTCAAAAAAGAAACGCAAAAGGGATATTTTTGTTATTTTAAAGAGAAATATATGTAATAACGTTACAAGCTCAGAGTATGTAATGTTACACGTGTTTAGGCACTGATTGTCAGACCAAAATGACAATAAAAGTTGTGCACTTTGAAAACGGAGGAAAATATCGGATTTTTCGCCAAAACGCATTCGTGTCCAATAAATTTGTTTGAGAGATCTGCATGTTCTGCAAGTGCAACACGTGCAAAATCCCTATAAAAGTGACGGGTTCTCGGTTTCCATAGCTCAGTGTTAAGCCACCGACACGCAATACAGTTACGCCAAGACTGACTGAAGCACAACGCAACAACGCCATTGGTCGCTTGGAAGCAGGCGAATCTCGATCAGATGTTGCCAGAGCTGTGAATGTGCACCCAAGCACCATCACAAGGCTATGGAATCGTCACCAACAACATGGATCAACTTGTGACCGTCCAATTTCTGGTAGACCTCGTGTGACCACGCCCGCACAAGATCGCTACATCCGGTTACGTCACCTTCGGGATAGGACCACCACTGCGACGTCTACTGCCTCAACCATACCAGGGCTGCGTAGGATTTCCGATCAGACCGTACGCAACCGTCTACGAGATTCTTAGGCCCCATGTTCAACCCATCATGGTGAACGTCAACGACGTTTTTTCAACATGACAACGCCCGTCCTCACACAGCCCGACTCACCACCGTCTTCTTGAGACACCACAACATCAACGTTCTTCTCTGGCCCTCCAGATCACCAGATTTAAACCCCATCGAACATCTTTGGGATAAGTTGGACCGACGTCTGCGACGTCAACAACCTCAACCGCAGACTCTACCTCAGCTTGCAGCAGCTTTGCAGGCTGAGTGGACAGCCATTCCACAGGATGTGATTCGTCATCTCATCGCTTCCATGGGCAGGAGATGCCAAGCAGTTATTGATGCTCACGGGGGGCATACTCGTTATTGACGTTGAGTGACGTTAAACTTCAACTAGTGAGCGTGGACTTCGCCTTTGCAGACTTTGGATGTTCAGCAGTGAATGTGCAAAGTTTCACACATGTCATACAGAACTACCCGGAATAAACTTGTTAACAATATGTCTCAAATTTTGCCTTTTGCGTTTCTTTTTTTTTGAAGAGTATACTTTTCTAGGCTGTTTTGTGAAAAAATAAGCTTTCAGTTTATTTTTACTTTATTCATTTGATATTTTAAGCTTTACAGCATGAGCTTATAAAATTATTGAATTAATCGGTAATATAGTTGGTTGAGTCTGTTCTTTTCTATGGTTAGATCTGACTGACTTCAGTGCACAGGCTCACTAATATATTTGCATGATTGCACATTGCCCTACACACAGCTAAGAGTGCCATTGTTATTTATTTTTAAAGTTTATACGTGTGATAACCCGACCTCCATTTCATCATGAGAATATATTCTTTCAACTTTCAAAGGGGTAGAACAATCTTTTAAATATTTTAGGTACTTTATTATGCCATATTAGATATGTGGTCTACGTCAGTCTTAGCTATTCCCAAACATGCGCTATCTACCAAACAAGCAACGTTGGAATTCTCATTGTACACTTTACCACCACCGTGAATTATCCACGGGTATCTACTGGTTCTGAAACGTGTATATTTTCGTGCTAATTACTGTAATTTACACAAATCAGAATATACTTTTAAAACACTTCCAGTTTCAAATTTTATATAACAGTATTGAATAGAAAACTATCACCTATAAAGTTTGTACAAGCTTTGAGTTATATCTTTCTCGTTTTCACTGCCAAATGGAATAACATTATTTAGATATGACAGTTTTTGTGAGAAAAATTTTAACAACTCACATATTTTTCACGAATACTAAAATCTCGCAAAAGCTTAAGTAAGATAAAAATAAGATAAAACTTTTTGTGTATATGCACGAGAAAACGAGTATTAGACAAATTTATTTTTTAATAGACGAAGAAAATTTATTTCCTGTTTTGTAAAACTTACTTTCATTATGTTGAATTTTGTTAGCTTAATGGCCAAAATACTATTTGCTGTATGATTATAGTTATTTTAAAAATGATAAGAGTACACATTTTTTCTTTTGTTTCAGGTTTTGCAAATTACAAATGAAAAAAAAAATGTTGCAGTTTTGTTTTTTCGCTGGCAGATTCGTTTAAGTTATCTTGTGAACAAAATTTAAACGTCCAGTCTATGTAACGATAACAAATTATTTTTATTCCATCCTAATGTTTACAGAAAGTGCTTTAACTATATAATTACTTGTCGACCACGTTTAAAATGGTTCTAGCTGCACAACACCCATATGAAGATTTGAAGATAAGTAGACAGTACTCTGGTCGTCCATAATTTAGCAGTGTAAGACTAGAGGCAGTTAGTTATCACCACCCACCGCCAACTCTTGGACTTCTCTTTTCCCAACAAATAGTGGGATTAACCGTAACATTATTACATCCTCACAGCTGAAGTGGCGGTCATGTTTCATGTGACTGCGATTTGAACACGCGACTCTCAGATTACGAGTCGAGCGCCGAACGCCTTAACCACCTGGCTATAAAGAATAAATGTATTTGTACCACTTCAGCTAAAAAGGAAAAACAATGGCTATAAAAGACATCACTACCCTAAAACAACTCTACAATTTCCACATCTTTCTCAAATTTATAATTTACTTTCGAATGTTCTAGAAAAACAGAGGCCAAACCCTTTGGGATTTTTAAAGCCTATCTTATAATGATGACCTACAGATGCCTTTGGTTAACAAACTGCCTTTTGTTGTTTTATAAATTATTGTGTGGTACTTAATCCTTTTGTATTGAAATATTTTATTATTCTGTGCCTGAAATCTATTTACAGTATATTTCATAAATGCGGTGTGTAAAAGCCGATATAAATTATGTTAGATATTGGAAATATTTAGTCATTATTATCATTTGAAATACCAGAGAATGAGTAACTTGTTATACACCCTGTGTGATAATTTACTCGCATTGAAGTTGTGTTTTAATAGAGTAAAATGTAATGGTAAAAATAAAATATATAAGTAAACTGAGCTATGCTGAAAAAATTGTTTTATTTTAAACAGATTATAGTTTCAATTCAACCTAGTAGTAAACTTTTATAGACATAATAATGGACGTAACTTACTTTAAAAGTTACGATTTGAACACCGAAAGATGACGAAGCATTAGAAACCAAACGGTCTAAAATTTATGATAAAATTCATTTAAACTGCAGATTTTTATTTCTATATCACTCAAAACCATTTAAGGGTAAGAAACGAAAATCTCTTTTTTTTTTCCCCTCTAATCGTATGTATTAGAGTTCGGTTATGGTACGAAAAACTTCTTGGGCAGTAATTTACGGAGAACACAGGTAGGTCTGAAATGCTATTTTCACACGACTCGGATATCCATTTTGAAATGAGCCAATTTAGAGAAAGGTGAGAAAAAAAATACACAGTTTACAGGAATTTTAATATTAAATTGTAGGCTTTATAGCTTAAAATGCATAATGTATATTTAGTTTTATCTTTCAGCCACTGAAGGTTTGTTTTGTGGCAAAGCACAAAACTACAGGATGGGTTATCTGTCCTGTTGATATTTTTAGCATTAAAACCCTTTAGGCTTACCCGGAACCATCTGAATTAACTGGTGAAACATGTCACTACAGAGACAGTTGTCTAACTAATGTTCTTCACTACGTTACAGAAATGCCAATAAAACTGGACTGTTATTTTAAATACACTGCAGGACTCAGTCAAGTATTCATCGTGTTTTAATTATATTTTGCTTTTTTAGTCACGAATATTTGTAATGCTTTAACAATACTGCAGCTTTTTTTGTATAAATGTACGCGCAGTAAAAATGATGCTGATAAAAATTCAATATATACAAGAAATATTAATTAAACTATGTATAGCGCCAGTTTATTTGATTTCGTACAAAGCTCTACGGGGACTATCTGCCATACCCGTCTTTAATTTTGTTTGTTTGTTTGTTTTTGAAGTTTGCGCAAAGCTACACAAAGGTTATCTGTGCAATCTATCCCTAATATGGCGGTAAGACTAGGGGAATGCAGCTAATCACCACTACCCACCTCCAACTCTTGGGCTACTGTTTTACCAACGAATAGTAGGATTGACTGTCACATCAAAACGCTTCCACGGCTGAAAGGGTGAGCGCGTTTTGCGTGATGTGGATTTGAACATGCGACCCTCGGATCACGAGTCGAATGCCTTAACCACCTGGCCTTTAATTTTGAAGTAATATATTAGTAAAAACCATCCACCGACAACTTTCAGGTTAATTTTGACAGGCTAACTTCTGGGATTTGACCGAACTTTCACCAAGCTTTGTTTACTTATTAAATAATTTTCGCGCAAAGTTACGAGAAGGCTATCTGCATTAGGTGTCACTGGTTTAGAAGTGCTAAACTACAGGAAACACAAACAAGACAACACCACGCTCAGCCAACTCATGGACTATATTCTTTACCAACGAACAGTCATATTTACCGTCAAATTATAATGTCTCCATGGTTGAAAAGATAAGCGTGTTCTTTGACAGGATTCGAGTCCGCGATCTGCATATTCTGGATTCTCTCTATATATTTCATGGGTTGCAACGGGACGCAAAACACGAACACTCAGCTCCACAGTTCGAAGAGTTATCCACGGTTGATCTACAGAATTCCAGCTTACTGATCTGCTTCAAATTAATATTTTGTTTTGAGGTGTACTTGCAAGACATCCTAGATGTTTAATCTATAATTAGTTTATGTGTTGTCAGAAGCTGAGAATTTGGTGTAAGTAGGTTGTTAGATTATGCATTCTGTAAACTTTTCAAAAAGATTATTTTCAGAAATTTTAAATGACGTTTTAATCACGACTGGTTAACTTTGTCGAAAAATGTAGAATAGGCAAAAAGAGCGAAGCCAATCTAATATAGTTGTTAATTATAGAAATCTAGGGGCACCTACGTATACAAGTTTACAACGTAGAATGCATGGGAATAATAATATGTAGGGAGACTGGTAGAAATTTAAGTATTACAATAGCAGAACATGAGTGTGTTCCGTCACATGTCTTGATACATTTTAACGACAAAAACATCGTAATAAAAATAAAATTGTCCAAATTATTTGTTGATAGCATAATATTAATAAACGTCAAATAAAACATGTTAATAAAGGAATACAAATCTTTAATAAATAAAACAAAAGGAACATGTTTATACTTGTACCAGCTCAAGGTTACGTGGTTGACGTCACCAGATGGCCCGGCATGGCTAGATGGGTTAAGGCGAGCGACTCTTAATCTGAGGGTCGCGGGTTCGCATTCCCGTCACACCAGACATGCTCGCCTTTTCAGCTGTGGAGGTGTTATAATGTGATGGTCAATCCCACTATTCGTTGGTAAAAGAGTAGCCCAAGAGTTGGCGGTGGGTGGTGATGACTAGCTGCCTTCCCTCTAGTCTTACACTGCTAAATTAGGGACGGCTAGCACAGATAGCCCTCGAGTAGCTTTGTGCGAAATTCAAAAACCAACACACAAGACGTCAACAGTTGGGTCTACTTAAGTGTCGTGTACAATTGTGATAAGTACCTGATAATGCTAGGTTAACAGTGGTAAAATGTTGTTCTTACATGATGCATTCTATCTCATTCTGGTTGTTTTTGAGTTTTAAATGATATGTTGATAAAATGTTTACTTGTACTTATGGTTAATTTGTGCATAAACTACAGATTTGTTAATGAGAAAGCTGGTTAAACGTTATTCCTGACGGACTAAATATGCATTTCCAGTAATATCTGCAGTAAGAAATGTCTTTCTCTCATTCTGGCATTAATACAACTAAATCTCACAAATGGCTGATACAGTATAATTGTTAAGGGTGCCTCACATATGCAATCATTAAACTGTGTTACGTTGTTACAAGAAACGTGGGTTAAAGAATTAAATATGATGCTTAGTATTAAAAAGAAATAAATAAAAAAACTTATACAATCGTTTTAGTGTAAGCGTATCTTAGCGTGGCAGGTGGTGATTAGCATGTAATTACTGGTAATTATAGACGTTGAGTGGGGCTTATAATGTACGTAACTGACTAGACGTTCATATACAATACTGTTTTATAATATCCAACTCTAATAGCTCTTTTTCTCAAATTCATTTGAGTTCGTAATTTGTCGTCTGTGTGCGTATTTAAAAACAGCTTTAATGACTGTAAACTAAATAAAGAACTAGAGGGCGTGTGTGAGAGTACGTTTTACCGAGTTTTGATAATCATGGACTCAAATCGTTGTTACGAAAGCGCTAAACAGAGAAGCAATTTTAATTAATGGCGAGAGATGAAGTTTTGGCAAGGAAATGTAAATTACCTTTATATTTGTCTCGGAACTTTGGCCAACAAGTGAATATAAACATTTATAAACTACGATCGTGTATAGTCGCTTAATCCTTGAAGAATCTACTAGAACGGAATGACACGCTTCGGTAATTATAAGTTATAAAATTGGTGTATTCTTGCTGTATTTGTAAGTTTGTACGCCTAAATCCCCTTGTACTACCTTCTAGCACGCAATACGCGTTTTTTAAACGTAATGTCTCCATTACGAATTGACAGGACAGTATATTAATCAGTGAATATTGTTTAGTGCAGCGAACACTCGCTTTGAACGTCAAGTGCGTTAGTACTCTGAAATGATATAAGCTAGATTGGCCTATTTTAAATAAATCAATGGATCTTTCCATGAATAACATGTAGCTCGCAAAGACCTTTAGCTGTTTCCAGAATAGGTAAGTGTGTAACCTTGTAACGTAATTCACTGTTTAGACAATAAATAATTGTATGTGTAGAATTAAATCGTTTTTTAACTACTTGTAACCGTACAACCAGATATCAGCCATATAACAGTTTTTAAGATACAAATATCGAAGTAATTGAGTTTGGCATGAGAGATGTATATTAAAGTTCAGATGGTGTATATGGTTGCGGATTGTTTCCATTGGAGTAAATATATATGTAGATACATATTACTATTTTTGGCTTACATAATGCAATGTTTAAAGGGATTCTCGGTGCCAGTTCTTTTCTTTTTTTTATAAGGGTGATATATACTATAAAAATGCATATTCGCAAACATTTTTCACATGAGCATTCATTTTCCAAAGTCCGTTCCTTCTCAAACACCACAAATCATTGAAACTTGACTAATTATAATAAATGATTAAACATCCAAATTACCTTCACCTCATTGTAAGTAATTTTTATAAGTGTTTTTCACTGAAGCTTTTCTGAGTCGTAATTTTTTTGGCTTCAAACAATTTGCTGTAAAAAAAAAACCCTTTGTGTGTGAGTACATGTTTTGAAATTTATCATTCCAAGAAAAAAATTAGAAAGGAAATCCACTGTAGCAATGCCACCGTCCATAGATTACATGTAACCTGTAAGAGTAATTGAGCATGTTCCTGATAACGAGAAACCCCACTTGTAGAGAAAAATATATATGTAAAAACGGCTGGTATGGATTGAGAAAATTCTATGTAGAGGAACGAACAACGTTTCGATCTTCTTCGGTCATCGTCAGGTTTACAAAGAAAGAAAGAGGTAATTGACCGATAGTCGACCACATGTTTGAAGGGGGTTGTGTAATTGAGTGTGGGAATGTAGAGGGCATGCTTAGATGTTTGATTATATTTATTAATGTAGGTATAAAGGTGTTCCTTTGTATTGGTTTATTTTGGGCTTGAGTTGTATGAGTAAGGCTTCTTTAATATTGCTTTTGTTTAAGAACCGACAAATCAACAAAATCAATTCAGGGTTGTGTGAAAAATTGCATGAATTGAACAAGTTCATGTGAGCAAGGTTAATACTGAGTACTAGGCTTAACGTTGCCTCAGTTGCAATGTATTAGCATTAGGTCTAACGTTAGTGTTGTTATCTGAGAACCGAGTGACAATAATGTTAGGCCTAAATACTGAAATTGGTTTGCTGGAAACGCTACTATGTTCTAGAATAATGAAATGGACTATTCCCAGTTTAAGGCTGTCGTTTTGAATTTGCCTTCACATGCCTATTTTGTTGATGTATGGTTTGTTGGCTCATCTAAAGTTCGCAGGTCAAAAATGAGTTCAGAATTGAGGTTACAACTCATTCTTCAGATATTTGATTAGGATTGAGGTACTCTAGCCTAGGCCTAACCCAGTATTTAGTAATCTGTTTTTGTTTTTGAATTTCGCACAAAGCTACTCGAGGGCTATCTGTGCTAACCGTCCCTAATTTAGCAGTGTAAGACTAGAGGGAAAGCAGCTAGTCATCACCACCCACCGCCAACTCTTGGGCTACTCTTTTACCAACGAATAGTGGGATTGACCGTAATATTATAACGCCCCCACGGCTGAAAGGGTGAGCATGTTTGGCGCGACGGGGATGCGAACCCGCGACCGTCAGATTACGAGTCGCACGCCTTAACACGCTTGGCCATGCCGGGCCATTTAGTAGTTCAATGTGCAGTACAGTTTACAATTAATTACATTGTATATGCTATGTATGTGTACCAGTACAGAATGATCACTGTGTATATAGGCGACTGCAGTATGTAATGTTGATCACAAACTATTTTGGAATATTTTTTGGCTCACAATGGATTTGCATATTACCATTCACATTGCTTCTTGCAAAAGCTATCATAGCAACAACCTTAATGAAGCTTTTGCAATGACTGAAAACTATTTTTCCTAAAATGGATTGAAGCCAGTCTAGAATGTTTTTCAACCAATCAGAATGCAGCAAATCAATAAAGGTATTTATGAATTCATGTTTATGTGCTGATGGACCTATTGGGCTATCTGTTGAGTCCGCTGTGGGAGAATCGAGCTCTGCATTTTTAGCATTGTACGTCCGTAAACTTACCAGCACAGATAACCCTTGCTTTAGCTTTGTGCGAAATTCAAAACAAAACAAACCATAAATTTACCACTGACCCACAGCGGAATAGCAGCACTGACATAAGAAACAGTTATGTCGCATAACTCGTATAATTTTTATAAATATTTAAAAGCTTTCAACTTGATTAATTGGAAAATATTAAGTTGATTTAACTGCAATATAAAGATAAATGCCTTAGCAGGGACTCAGAATTGTTTACGTGAATTTTTTCCCTTACAGTTTAAAACAGTAATTTTCATTTATTTATGGTCTCTTTTAGAATATTCATTATGAAATTAAGTGCAACGAATTATCACGTGATATTACCATACTAGTTAACTTAAAAACAACCAAAACAGTTATTTTCCTATTATCTAACATTTTGATTATTAGGCTTGAACACGATAATCTCGACTCGGCATAGTCAAGCGTGTTAAGGCGTACGACTTCTAATCTGAGGGTCGCGGGTTCGCAGCCCTGTCGCGCCAAACATGCTCGCCCTTTCAGTCGTAGGGCGTTATAATGATTGTCAATCCCACTATTTATTGGTAAAAGAGTAGCCCAAGAGTTAGTTGGCGGTGGGTGGTGATGGCTAGCTGCCTTCCCTCTAGTCTTACACTGCTAACTTAGGGACGGATAACGCAGATAGCCCTCGAGTAGCTTTGCGCGAAATTCAAACAAACACGATAATCTCATCTAAAACATTTCATCTTAGTTAAAAACGAAACAAAGAAAAACGATATTGCTATTAAACTTTATGAATTTTGTATCACCTGTTTACAAAGAATGTAATAATCATAAACGAAAAGGTATAGCAGACAAATTTATTCAAGCGCTTTTTTAAACAGGACACAACAGTGTTTATTGTAAAAAAAAAGACTGGATACAAATTACCGCAGTGTAACCTTTCGTACTCTTTTAATATAACTTGGTGTATTAGCGTAGGTAAAAATAATAATGTCTTAAGAAAGCTCCGGATTGTTCAAAGATAAACTTGGGGAATAATATCACTAGACTTCCGGGTGCAAGCCCTGCAGTGGGCATAACTTTGTGCTTGAGATAACAAACAATAACTTAATACATGTATATATATATATATATTATATATTATAAATCTTTACTTACAATTAGGGTTAAAACTTCGTTTAAAGCACACAATAACCAAAAATAAAATCTGAGGTGAAAGGATGTATTATTAATATAAAAAAACGTTTGAAAATTCATAACCTTTTGTTTGTTTGTTTTGGAATTTCGCACAAAGCTACTCGAGGGCTATCTGTGCTAGCCGTCCCTAATTTAGCAGTGTAAGACTAGAAGGAAGGCAGCTAGTGGATCACCATCCACCGCCAACTGTTGGGCTACTCTTTTACTAACAAATAGGGGGATTGACCGTCACGTTATAACGCCCCCACGGCTGGGAGGGCGAGCAAGTGTAGCGCGACGCGGGCGTGAACCCGCGACCCTCAGATTACGAGTCGCACGCCTTACGCGCTTGGCCATGCCAAATTCATAACCTAAAATACTACACAAATGTTGTAACAAATTATTATTATTATTTAAGCACAAACTAGATGCTGAGTAGAAAATACATACCAAATTTCGTTGCAGTTAGGTTATGTATATAAATTATCAGAACACACAAGAGTGACGCAATGTTACCCCATGCGATCTTGATGGGGTCAGTATATTTCTAATGTGGGGTTTATGGTTAAAATCAAAACCTGTGCAATTGGGTACTGCATCGCTTATTGTTGGAAAGTAGGTTAAATAATTAATTTATCTCTTAAAAGCTAATTAAAGAGAACATAAAATTATATATTTTTGTATTAATCCCCATTTAAAAAATATTTTCCTTGACACATTACCCTATGCAAACCTTTCCCCGTATTTATACCCCCATTCATTTGATGTTCTTCCAATCTAGAAACCTTAGTATTTCAGGACTAGATGGATTAATATTAAAAGCATCAGAACTGTACAATATAATGTAAAGGCACGTTCTTTTATCGTTCTATGAATAATGTAATTCTAACACAGCGATCTTATTACAATACCCAAATAATGAAGAACTTTAAACTGAAAAAGCTGCACTCAACCAGGTATCTTAATTTAATACTTTTTATGTGCAAATAAAGGCGTAGGATTAAATAAAATAGATATTATTTCTCGGGCATGAATAGTAAGTTTAAAAAGTAGATTTTAAATACCAAAACTAGCGATATCTGTGAAGCAAAATAAAAGATTCGTATTATATAGTCTTTAATTCACGAGATTAACTGAATTTTAAATATAAACGTTTCGGAAAATACAAATTATTTGTTATTACTATTCCAGTAACTCTTATTATGTTAACTTGTTCATTCAAATGAAAATATAGACACCCAAAAGGCTTGTTGTAAAGGGTGGGGTAAAAAAATAGTATCAGATATAATTCTGTGTTATCGAGAACTTCGTTATATCTTAACTGCTAAGCGTTCATAAACATGAGAATGTGCTTCATTATACGTTCATTTATGGTAATGTTTATCCGCTACTCCATGCTATCAAAAGCTCTTTAGGAACTACATAAGCTACATACTTAAAGAACATATTAATTGATCTTTCGAAAAATTGCCTGGTGTTTATTGAGTTAACACTGCAATGAAATTGGTGGTTAGTTTTCATACTGTAACAATAACAATAATAATTATTTTAAATAACTAATTTTCTTTTAGCTATTATAAAATAGTTTATTCATACTTTGACAACGTAAACGCTGCTAGTGCTTAATATAAAAGTAAATATAAATTATAGCCTGTTGATGTGTTTATTACTTAAAACCTTCCAAAATATATGTACCGTAATTATCGTATAATATTCAACTTTTCATATAACATTCTTTTATATTACTTTCGTGGAATGTTAGATGAAACTAAAAATTATTAGTTCGAAGCCTCTGTCCCAATTTGTGAACAGTTCAATATTCGTATTGTATTATATTTTAAACTTTGGTAAACTTTAAGCCCAAAGTTTAACTGATGCTAATATATATATATATCATCATATGCGGTTGTTGAAGCCTACATGATATTTAATTATAAAATTATGTGAAAAAAGAAGTTCAGAAACACGCTGATGTAAGTTATCAAATAAGTTAGGTTTATAAAAGTTAGTTTAGAATTATGAATTTTAGCTCGTTAGGACTAACATTTAACCGATGTATATAAATGAAACATGTTACTGAACTGTATATTTCTGGGTATGAAAAATACAACGTGTTTCTAGTGATATAACTAATACAGTTGAAATCTGGAAACTGACAAAAGTTTCGCCTAGAAATGATAAAGTAAGCTCGAATTATTATTTTACCAGTTTTAAAAGAAACAAACAAGTGATCATCGCCTTTTTTTTTGTAATTAGAGTTGGGCGTGGCTTACTGGTAAACGTGTCGGGCAGCAATCAATGATCTGCGTTCCACATGTGGTTCCCTCGAGCATGCATCATATTTGAACTGAGGTACGTAATATAATAAACAATCTAAACGTTATTCAACACAAAGAACTGGACAAAGTTGTGGTGATGGGTATTGCTGGCTGTCTGTCTACTTACTGGTTACTTAGCAATATTATGGACAACTGACCGTTCAGCCCACATTTCTCATGAGATGCCACTCAGGTCAGGTTGAAAAGTTCAGTCTCTTTTACAGAATATAATATTAGTGATATCGTATTTTGTTGGAATTTAAAAAGAATAATGTTTATACAGAATAAGTAACTGTAGATATTTTAATCATAGCCCTCTTAATTAGTTAACCCCATTATGGATTGTAAATCAAAAGCGTGAAAAATAATAACCCAGATCAACCATTTATCTGGTGCAAGTTGCTGACGAGATCTTTCGTCAATACCAAAAACTAATTGGTCCAAAAGTCTATTAAAAATATTATTTGTATGCAGAACGAAAACTCACTATAACGTATAGTGCAGAAGATGTACGCCGAAGAAGGAAAGAAGCTTATTAGACCAAACTAAAGTAACGGAGAAAGCTTATTAGGCCTAACTAAAGTAAGAAAGGAAGCTTATTAGGCTTAACCAATCTAAGGAAGGAAGCATATTGGGCCTAATCAAAGTAATGAATCGAAGATATTTCTTCTTTACCATATTGACCACGAACATTTTGTTTCGTTCAAAAATCGAGTTCCTGACTTACAGAAATGTTGTTCAGAGTTGCTTATAGGTAGGTTTGAAGGCTTATAACTTTAAAAAATGGGTTTCAGTACATGTGGTGGGTACAACACAGATAGCGCCTTTGTATAGTTTTATGCTCGACAACAAACAAACAAAATTTAAAATTTGTAATGGTGTTGCTATTTGCAAAGTTTGAATTACAAGCATTTGCTCTGCTACATTTCTTCTATTTTACAATAATTTTTAAACGAAAAACGTCTTAGTGTTGTTATTATTTTTAAATCCTATGTTCGCGTGTTTATTCTGTTGTCAATGTTTGTGATATGTTTCTCAGTTATGTCCTAGAGCAGAGTACGACTTTTCTTTTCTCGCTATTTCCCTCTAAAATTCTCACTTGATTTGGTTTCCTTGTTTCCGATTCATTTTTTTTTATCATTGTTTGGTTTTTGTAGAGATAGTTTGTATTTTAGTGTCAATATACCGTGTTGTGTAGTTGCGTGGTTAGTATAGGTACTGGGCTATATTTTAGTGTTAGTATAAACGTACTGAGTTGTGTCGCATGTGGTATATGTTCGCACTGGTCTATATTTTAGTGTTAATGTACTGAGTTTTATCATTGTGTCTAGCAGCAGACAGCCCAATGTGACTTTGCTGTAAGAAAAACACACGCATCATAATGTCTAGAGCCTCGTCTATATCTAACGAAAAGTTAGTGTTTCAGTAGAGTGGGTAACTAATGGATTACGTGCAACGTCAAAACATATGTTAACATAAGAGCATGTATATTCGAAAGTAAGTATAAATAAATATATTTCTTGTTTATGTAGAAATGTTATTTATTACAGATGTAATAGTGTCAGTATGAAGAAATGTTAGTAATTACAAATATGATAGTATCTGTGTGCAGAGGTGTTATTAGTTACAGGTACGATAATGTTAGGTGCAGAGATGTAATTATAGATGTGATAGTGTCATTGTGTAGAGATGTTCTTGATTACTGATATGATAATGTCATTGCGTAGAGATGTTCTTGGTTACAGATATGATAGTGTCATTGTGTAGAGATGTTCTTGATTACTGATATGATAGTGTCATTGTGTAGAGATGTTCTTGATAACAGATATGATAGTGTCATTGTGTAGAGATGTTATTAACTACAGATATGATAGTGTCATTGTGTGGAGATGTTATTGATTAGATATGATAGTGTCATTGTGTAGAGATGTTCTTGATTACTGATATGATAGTGTCATTGTGTAGAGATGTTATTGATTACAGATATGATAGTGTCATTGTGTAGAGATGTTCTTGATTACTGATATGATAGTGTTATTGTGTAGAGATGTTCTTGATTACAGATATGATAGTGTCATTGTGTAGAGATGTTATTGATTACAGATATGATAGTGTCATTGTGTAGAGATGTTATTGATTACAGATATGATAGTGTCATTGTGTAGAGATGTTATTGATTAGATATGATAGTGTCATTGTGTAGAGATGTTCTTAATTACAGATATGATAGTGTCATTGTGTAGAGATGTTCTTGATTACTGATATGATAGTGTCATTGTGTAGAGATGTTCTTGATTACAGATATGATAGTGTCATTGTGTAGAGATGTTCTTAATTACAGATATGATAGTGTCATTGTGTAGAGATGTTCTTGATTACTGATATGATAGTGTCATTGTGTAGAGATGTTCTTGATTACAGATATGATAGTGTCATTGTGTAGAGATGTTATTGGTTACAGATATAATAGTGTCATTATGTAGAGATGTTCTTGATTACTGATATGATAGTGTCATTGTGTAGAGATGTTATTGATTAGATATGATAGTGTCAATGTGTAGAGATGTTCTTAATTACAGATATGATAGTGTCATTGTGTAGGGATGTTCTTGATTACAGATATGATAGTGTCATTGTGTAGAGATGTTCTTGATTACAGATATGATAGTGTCATTGTGTAGAGATGTTATTGATTACAGATATAATAGTGTCATTATGTAGAGATGTTATTGATTACAGATATGATAGTGTCATTGTGTAGAGATGTTCTTGATTACAGATATGATAGTGTCATTGTGTAGAGATGTTATTGATTGCAGATATGATAGTGTCATTGTGTAGAGATGTTATTGGTTACAGATATAATAGTGTCATTATGTAGAGATGTTCTTGATTACTGATATGATAGTGTCAATGTGTAGAGATGTTCTTAATTACAGATATGATAGTGTCATTGTGTAGGGATGTTCTTGATTACAGTTATGATAGTGTCATTGTGTAGAGATGTTATTGATTACAGATATGATAGTGTCATTGTGTAGAGATGTTATTGATTACAGATATAATAGTGTCATTATGTAGAGATGTTATTGATTACAGATATGATAGTGTCATTGTGTAGAGATGTTCTTGATTACAGATATGATAGTGTCATTGTGTAGAGATGTTATTGATTACAGATATGATAGTGTCATTGTGTAGAGATGTTATTGGTTACAGATATGATAGTGTCATTGTGTAGAGATGTTATTGGTTACAGATATAATAGTGTCATTATGTAGAGATGTTGGCAAAGCACAGATAATTTTCTGTGTAGCTTTGTGCTTAACCTCAACCAACTAGCAACAAACCAACTTCACTAACTACTCGGCTCTCTTAAAATCTTTGGATATTTTTACAGAGGGATAAAATACTTGCAGAGAGAAAAAGAAAGTTCTTGTCCTTACTACACCGTTAAATATTATTTCAGGTTTTTTTTTCATTTTACAAAAATAAATAAACATTCTACTTCTTTAAAGAGCTGAAAATAATTCTCTCGTATTTTGCTTTGTTTCTTTAGAATAGTCCTACGGCTACTTCTCTTTTCTAACATAAAAACACGAAACTTGATTGTCTGGAATACCTGCAAATTTTTATTCTCTGAAACATTTCAATAGTAAGCCTTTTTCTTGATCTTAATTTTTCGAAATGTGTAATTAATATTAACATTAGGCTTAAATACAGTTAAAGAATAATAAAAGTAAATGTATAATTAATATTAGCGTTAGGCTTAGACACAGTTTTGAATAATAAAGGTGGGGACAGTAGATCCAGCCACTTACCTGTCTCATGTTTATAAGCGTTGCCTAGCAACAAGTTTAAAGAACACACTTTGTACGTGATGCATGAAAGCGTGAAGGTTAGGTGTAGAATACCAATATAACATACGATAGACCACAGGCCTGCCTCTCTTGTAAAACTTCGATTCTTCAGTAGGGTATCTCACGCCAAGAAATTAAGGTATGTTTAAATCGGTTTTTATAGGTAGAAAATCGTGTGCCACGTGTGTTGTTTTTTTTTTGTGTTTGAAAAAGCATGCCAACTCTGTAAATGTTCGTGTACGTTAATTTCCGAGTCCGAGTGAGATAGCTTTTTTCATTATATTGATTCAGTTATTATCAAATTCATTTTTCTTCTTAATAAAGATTTCTTTACTAAATTCTTCAGTGATATACGTTACTCTAAAAAAATGAAAACAAAAACGTGGTTATGGTATTCTGTCATAAAAAAAATATTCTATGAACATGTTAATGGAGTATCTAACGGTTCTCTAATGCCTAAAGGAATTTTTTTTTTCGCAGTTCAATGAAAAACACCATTAATTTTATGTTTAACGCTACAAACTATTATTTTTAAAATCATCTTTTCAGTCAGGCAACGTTTAATAAAATTAATACTCAAATGAAAAAAAAGTTTATTTCAATTATTCAGAAAAAGTTAAAGTAATTACTAAAACATTTTATTTTAAGTAGTTTGGCAAATATAAGTCTGGAAATTACACCAATTTATACCATTAGAAACATAAGCATGTAGATGGGGTTACGTCCAGATATTTGTCCGTCAGAACGGAAATTATTAAAACTTTTGTTGTTTTTCTTTACAGTTTTACATAATAATATACAGTAAATATGTTTTTCGTGTTTGGTATAGTTGCATCTTACAATTAATGTTATTACATATTCTATAATTTGTATTTTGTATTTATGGCAAAACTAATAAATCTGTCTGGCCGCTGTCTGTAACAGTTTACTTCTACTGCCCATAGATAAGGCAGTCTAGTAATGCCCTTCCATCAATCATCCACACAAAGAAATTGATTCTTGCTGTAAAAAGGCATTTGAGCTCAACGTGCATTGAATATTTTGTGATATTGCACGAATTCTAAACCCGCATAGATAGCTCTGAAATCCACAGATCAACCACAAGGCCAACCCGATCTCCCTTATTCTAAGTGTTTAAAACAAAACATTATAAATGATATTGACATACATTTGGCCCGGCATGGCCAAGCGTGTTAATGTGCGACTCCTAATCTGAGGGTCGCGGGTTCGCATCCCCATCGCGCCAAACATGCTCGCCCTCCCAGCCATGGGAGCGTTATAATGTGACGGTCAATCTCAGTATTCGTTGGTAAAAGAGCAGCCCAAGAGTTGGCAGTGGGTAGTGATGACTAGCTGCCTTCCCTCTAGTCTTACACTGCTAAATTAGGGATGGCTAGCACAGATAGCCCTCAAGTAGCTTTGTGCGAAATTCAAAAACAAACAAAGACATACATTTGTGTTTAATTTCGTACCAACAAATTTTTTATCACTACCGCACCGGTGAGGAGTGTCGGTGTACAGGTTGTTATTGTGGTTGTGACAAACTGACGTAGAATTAATAACGGTGATTTAACTTTAATAAGACGTCACAGATTTCGTTCACTTACTGAAGTGTATGTTTCGTTTGAATTACACGCAAAGCTGCGTTTGGGCTATCTGCACTAGCCGTCCATAATTTAGCAATGTAAGACTAAACAGCGGTACTTTTATGAGTTTAACCTTTTCACATACACACAACAATAGCACACATGAAAACGTCATTTGTCCAGACTATGCGGGTTTGTTTTTTTTAAATAATTTCTATAATATTAAAGTGAGCCAAGGATATGTTTGGCATGGGGAGAATAGCGCGCACACACACACATTCATTGCCAAAGTACACGTGCAGACTGTCGGCTGTGGAACGGTATAGCCTCACCTGCGTAACGGTTTTCACACAACAGTGACACTACGCTATCGACGTCTTTCACTGCTCCGTCGAGACCTGGTATGACCAAATGGTTAGGGCGCTCGATTCGAAAACTACAAGTCGTGGACTCAGATCCTGTCATTGAACATATTTGCCCTTTCAGCCGTGGAAGTTTTATAATGCGATGGTTAATTTCATGTTTCGTTTTTAAAGAGCATTCCAATAGTTGGCGGTGGGTGGTGTTGACTTATCCTCTAGTCTATAACTATAAAATTAAGAACAACTAGCGTAGACAATCCTCGAGCATCTTTGTACAAAATTCAACAAAACAAACGACTTTCTCACTGAACTCAAAATTGTTTTCAAATATTGGAGAGTGAAGGGATGTAAAGATATCGTTGGTTTATATGATAAATTATGCAAGTCCGGATTTACTGTTTCTACTCCACTGTTACAATTTATTTAGGAATAGCATTCGCAGAAACAGTCTTCTATTTAAAAAGTAACTCACACTTAGCTTGTACACGCTGTAGTAGGAAAACAAATTCGAAGAATATAATGAAAGAACTGTTACCAAATCGGCCCGGCATGGCCTAGCGCGTAAGGCGTGCGACTCGTAATCCGAGGGTCGCGGGTTCGCGCCCGCGTCGCGCTAAACATGCTCGCCCTCCCAGCCGTGGGGGTGTATAATGTGACGGTCAATCCCACTATTCGTTGGTAAAGAGTAGCCCAAGAGTTGGCGGTGGGTGGTGATGACTAGCTGCCTTCCCTCTAGTCTTACACTGCTAAATTAGGGACGGCTAGCACAGATAGCCCTCGAGTAGCTTTGTGCGAAATTTCCAAACAAACAAACAAAGTTACCAAATCATTTAATGAAATAGGATTTCATAAAAAAGTTAACATGAGTTTCTCAAAGGGCGTTGTTACCTTACTTTTTTTAGAAAATGTAATTTGTTATCTTGATGATATAAACGTTGTGGACCAAGTGTGCTTAAATTTTCAAAAAGTATTTGGTAAGGTGTCACACAAAAGAGAAGCTAAGAAAAATATATCGATGAGGGTTGGGAAAGAACTAGTTATTTGGGTTGATTGGATAAGAGAAAGCAAGATATTCTTATTAATGGAGTTCAGTCAGACTAGATTCTTGGTTGTAGTGGAATACCTCAAGGGTTAATGTTTGGATCTTGCTATTAATTAGTCAAGTTTGTTGATGACGTTAAATTGTTGGGATTTTTAGATGAATTGATGGTTTTGAACTAGTAGAGAATAACTTGAATCAGTTGGTAAGCCGGACAAATATTTGATAAATAGCCTTCCTTCTAGTTTGTACAAAGTAATAAATTCGGGTTATCATAATTTGTATTAAACGTTGAATACAGATAAAAATCCATTCAGTAGCATTTCTAAAAGAAATTGTTTTGCTGATAGTAGTAAAGGTAATAGAATTTTAAGGTATATTTATAGACATTGATTACAAGTCAAAAGAGGTAATTATATTTCTATACAAGTTACACCTAGAAAAAATATTGATTTACTGGATTAGGTACATGGAAAGGTTACCTCGTGGGTACGTTACTTATAGTATTCTATGGTAGGAGGGGTTACCTCATGGGTAGGCTACACGGAGAATTTCGTGGGTGGAAGGGTTACGTCATAAGAACAATTAAGATTTCTTAACTTATTTTTCTCTTAAGAAATGAAGCATAATAATTGATCTTATTGACGCTTGCAAGGTTATCTGGTGGCTTGGTTGGATAAATGCTTTTGATTTATTTGTGGTATATTAAGATATTAAGACTAAAAGACACAAAGCTTGTCGTTTAGAAAAAAACATGCTGGGCTCCAGTTAAGACAGTTTTATGTTTCCATTTAAGGTGCATGACGTATGGAATGAGATATTGTCGGCAATAATGAGGCCAAAATGTTGCAAGTATTTAAGAGCGGAATCGGAAATTTCTTGAAAAATAAAGAACGAGTTCAATTTGTTACTTTTCTCAAGAGTAGCGTTTGTTAAACAGGTTTGTGAAAGGGGAGGTAGGATCGAATAGTCCAGCCGGGCATGGCCGGGTGGTTAGGGCGCTCGACTCGTAATCTGAGGGTCGCGGGTTTTAATCCCTATCATACCAAACATGCTCATCCTTTTAGCTGTGTTGGCATTATAATGTGACGGTCAATTCCACTATTCGTTGGTAAAAGAGTAGCCCAAGAGCTGGCAGTGGGTGGTGATGGCTAGATGCTTTCCCTCTAGTCTTACATTGCTAAATTATAGATGACTAATGCAGATAGATAGACGTTGTGTAGCTTTGTGCGAAATTCAAAAACAAAAACAATCAAATGGTCCCTTGTTATCCGTACGTAATGTTATGTACAGGTTACGGAACAACATACACTTTACATTAATATACCATTGTCATTTGCTCATAAATTTAATGTAATTTATACAGGTGTAAACCTGTAAGTTTTATGTACCTTTTACTAAAACTGTAATGTAGTACATTTTTGTTGATAAAATTAACCAAAACTTGTTATATGATTTTTTTTTGTATCTTCATTCAGGTATGTCGTTATAAATGATACAGTAGAAATTTTTTTTTATATATATTTAAAGATGTAAACCGTAAAAAGAATGGCTCCTGTATTGAATGATGGGACCTCTTTCATTTGTAAGCTGTTCCGTGTGTGGTCGTGAGTATGGATCACAGTCAATCAAATTTCACGAACCTAAATGTCTAGAGAAGTGGAAATCTGTAACCATGATTGGTCCATCTAGCCCACAGAAAACACGTCTCTATTCTAGTATTCCTAGCATAACGACGACCACCAGGTGGCGGTGTGAAAAATGCAAGGTTATCATTCCCTTAAATGTCAAAGATAATCATTTGGCCGCCTGTATTAAGAACTTAAAAAGTTATTCAACTAATTCGGTAGAACGACCCCGTACACGGACGCTGGAAAGACCTACAGTGTTGGTTACTAACACCACAAGAACTCCACGCCCTAAAACCGAAACATTACCTAGGCCAACTGTTGACATTGATCTTCCTGTTGTCGACATCAGTAACATCAACAGAGAGGATGCGACGAAAACTGCCACTGTACATCGAAGAACAAATAAACCCGGGATTCGTACAAACGGACGTACTGGGCGAAGCAAAAAGTCTAAACTTCCCATCGGATATTATCATATTGGAAGCAGAAAGCCACAAAGTCAGTCCAAACCAGGTCTAGGGATCAATAGAGCGAAGCACCATCATTATTCTGTGTTTACAATAACTGGACATCATTCTTATGTTCCTATGCCCTGTCGCACTTGTCACAGAAGCATAGCTCCGGAAAAACTGCACAGCCACGGGAGTAACTCACAATATGAACTTGGAACCATCATCAAACATGAAGAGCAAAAAGTGGAAGAAAGATTAAAAAATAGCTTGTCTCCAAAACGAAATACGGACATAAATAAACATAAAAGATTCCAAAAGTTCGACTCAAAAATTACTTCATCGAAATCTGAAGAAGTAAAAACAGATAAAGCCAGTGAAACAAACGGACAAACTAAAGTGGAACCAAAGATTATTTTGTCATCTGGTCTTCCTAAAAACAATCGAAATACCGGAGAAAATAACTTAACACTTGTCTCTTCATGTAAACAAACTATAAAATACCGAAATAGTGGAAAAAGTGATTTAACACTTGTTTCTTCATGTAACTACAGGAAAAGTAACCGAAATATTGGAGCAGGTGACTCGACACTTGTCTCTTCATGCGACCAAACTAGAAACAACCAAAATATTGGAGAAGGTGACTTGACTCTTGTCTCTTCACGTGACCAAACTGGAAACAAGGTAAATATTGGAGAAAGTGACTCGACACTTGTCTCTTCACGTGGCCAAACTAAAAACAACCAAAATATTGGAGAAGGTGACTTGACACTTGTCTCTTCATGCGACCAAACTAGAAACAAGGTAAATATTGGAGAAAGTGACTCGACACTTGTCTCTTCACGTGACCAAACTAGAAACAAGGTAAATATTGGAGAAAGTGACTCGACACTTGTCTCTTCACGTGGCCAAACTAAAAACAACCAAAATATTGGAGAAGATGACTTGACACTTGTCTCTTCATGCGACCAAACTAGAAACAAGGTAAATATTGGAGAAAGTGACTTAACACTTGTCTCTTTATGCAACCAAACTAAAAACAACCAAAATATTGGAGAAAGTGACTCGATACTTGTCTCTTCATGTGACCAAACTAGAAACAACCAAAATATCGGAGAAGGTGACTTGACACTTGTCTCTTCATGCGACCAAACTAGAAACAACCAAAATATTGGAGAAGGTGACTTGACTCTCGTCTCTTCACGTGACCAAACTAGAAACAAGGTAAATATTGGAGAAAGTGACTCGACACTTGTCTCTTCATGCGACCAAACTAGAAACAACCAAAATATCGGAGAAGGTGACTTGACTCTTGTCTCTTCACGTGACCAAACTAGAAACAAGGTAAATATTGGAGAAAGTGACTCGACACTTGTCTCTTCACGTGGCCAAACTAAAAACAAGGTTAATATTGGAGAAAGTGACTCGACACTTGTCTCTTTACGTGGCCAAACTAAAAACAAGGTTAATATTGGAGAAAGTGACTCGACACTTGTCTCTTCACGTGACCAAACTAGAAACAAGATAAATATTGGAGAATGTGACTTAACACTTGTCTCTTCATGCGACCATACTAAAAACAACCAAAATATTGGAGAAAGTGACTTGCATCTTGTCTCTTCATGCGACCATACTAAAAGCAACCAAAATATTGGAGAGAGTGACAAGACACTTGTCTCCTCATGCGACCATACTGAAAACAACCAAAATATTGGAGAGAGTGACAAGACACTTGTCTCCTCATGCGACCACACTAAAACCAACCAAAATATTGGAGAAAGTGATTCGACACTAGTTTCTTCGTCTGACGAAAGAGTTCGCAAAAAAACGTCAATCGTTAGTGATAGAAGAACAGTAACGAATATGCCTGAATTAGATGCCACTGACATTACTAAATCCGAAACATCAACTGGCAAGGCCGTCAGAGGGCTAAGAACTATTTTATGTTACATATGTGGGCGTGAATTTGGAACAAAGTCACTCGCAATTCATGAACCTCAGTGCTTAGAGGTGAGTCAAATTTGTGTGTGTTAGAGTTGTAAGCAAAGTTTAAAAAATAAAATATTTAAGAGAGATTACATTGTGAAACCGAGAAACAAGTGTTGATCCGAAATCCATTACATATAAACTCTGTGATTGATTCTATTATAGCGTATTTCACAAGCAATTGAGAAACATTTAGCTTTTTTTTACAAAGTGTTAACAGTTACAGAATATGTAAACGTAACAAACATAAAACGTGTGTTAATAAATACTGAATGTAACGAAAAAGAGAATCTCGCATCAACCTGATTATCTATCTATATACGTGTGTGTGCACGTGGAGACTTAAGAAAGTATACCTGTACCACCTAACAGCATATATATAGCTTTCCTCTTCAAAGAACTGAGTTACTGTTCAAGGTTGGGTGAATCATTGGTTGATCGATTAATTTTTCCACGAATTTGTAGCTGTATCACAAATGTAGATGTGCTTCGATGTTTCTAATTCTGTATAATGGGACTGATCTTAAAGATGTATGTGGTTGAAACATTAGTCTATGCTGCGACTTACTTCTAGTTATGAATAGATTTATGTTTGATGTCGAAGTTCCACAAGATTGGTTAGTTAAGTGATTAGTTGTTGTAAAGATTATCCATTATGAGTAGGTTTATGTTTGCTGTCGATGTTCCTGAAGATTGGTTAGTAAAGTGATTAGTTATTGTAAAGATTATCTATTATGAGTAGGTTTATTCTTGCTGTCTGTGTTCCTGAAGATTGGTTAGTAAAGTGATTAGTTGTTGTAAAGATTATCTATTATGAGTAGGTTTATTCTTGCTGTCGATGTTCCTCAAGATTGGTTAGTAAAGTGATTAGTTGTTGTAAAGATTATTTATTATGAGTAGGTTTATGTTTTATGTCGATGTTCCTCAAGATTGGTTAGTTAAGTGATTAGTTGTTGTAAAGATTATCTATTATGAGTAGGTTTATGTTTGCTGTCGATGTTCCTCAAGATTGGTTAGTAAAATGATTAGTTGTTGTAAAGATTATTTATTATGAGTAGGTTTATGTTTGCTGTCGATGTTCCTCAAGATTGGTTAGTTAAGTGATTAGTTGTTGTAAAGATTATTTATTACGAGTAGGTTTATGTTTGCTGTCGATGTTCCTCAAGATTGGTTAGTAAAATGATTAGTTGTTGTAACGATTATCTATTATGAGTAGGTTTATGTTTTCTGTCGATGTTCCTCAAGATTGGTTAGTTAAGTGATTAGTTGTTGTAAAGATTATCTATTATGAGTAGGTTTATTCATGCTGTCGATGTTCCTCAAGATTGGTTAGTAAAGTGATTTGTTGTTGTAAAGATTATCTGTTATGAGTAGGTTTATGCTTGCTGTCTGTGTTCCTGAAGATTGCTTGATTAAGTAGTTATTTGTTGTAAAGATTATCTATTATGAGTAGGTTTATTCTTGCTGTCTGTGTTCCTGAAGATTGGTTAGTAAAGTGATTTGTTGTTGTAAAGATTATCTGTTATGAGTAGGTTTATGCTTGCTGTCTGTGTTCCTGAAGATTGCTTGATTAAGTAGTTATTTGTTGTAAATATTATCTATTATGAGTAGGTTTATTCTTGCTGTCTGTGTTCCTGAAGATTGGTTAGTAAAGTGATTAGTTGTTGTAAATATTATCTATTATGAGTAGGTTTATTCTTGCTGTCGATGTTCCTCAAGATTGGTTAGTAAAGTGATTAGTTGTTGTAAAGATTATCTATTATGAGTAAGTTTATTTTTGCTGTCGATGTTCCTCAAGATTGGTTAGTTAAGTGATTAGTTGTTGTAAAGATTATCTATTATGAGTAGGTTTATTCTTGCTGTCGATGTTCCTCAAGATTGGTTAGTTAAGTGATTAGTTGTTGTAAGGATTGTCTGTTATGAGTAGGTTTATGTTTGATGTCTGTGTTTCTCAAGATTGGTTAGTTAAGTAGTTATTTGTTGTTGTTGTATAGATTATTTATGCTATTTCCATTCATCTCTACTCCTTACATATTAGAAGATATGTGTTAATATACTCATGTGTATACTAAAGAATTCATAATAAACCTAGATATTTCAAAGCATGCCACTCTTATACCAAACCTTTTGAGTTTGGCTATGAACAGAGGTTCAAACATGACGTTTTCAACATCCTGAGAAGAGTCATAAACACAAAATTCAATGCTATGTTCATGTTCAGTGATCCTAAAAAAACCTTCTCAACTCCCGTCATACCTGGATGATTCAAGAGTGTTTTAGGCCCATTGGTACCACCTTCATATGGGAAGGGGGGTTATAGCATATAGATAAGACTACCCCGAGTTCTCTTGCTTAGTCTGATTACTCCAGCCCTAAAGCTGTGTGAGGAATTCACGAACAAACAAACAGGACTGAAATCGTAAACACACAACGTGAATTAATTCTATCAATCTGTAAGTCTAGGAATGTTCCTTCAGTTGTTTCCTACCTTAAGTGATTGTCTAAGGCATGTTCTTTTGTTTGTTTCCTGCTCTAAGTGATTGTCTAAAGCGGGTTCCTTTGGTTTTTTACTGTCCTGAGCGAGTGTCAAAGAAATACCTGGATGATGTTCTAAGTGTTTTAGTCCATTTGGTACCCACTTCATATGGGGGTGTTATAGCATATAGATAAGGTTACCCTACCACTTGGAGCACCTTGAGTCCGTCTGCTACGTTTGATTCTATCAGCCCTAAAACTGTGTGAGGAATTCATGAACAAACAAACAAGACTAAATTCACAAACACACAACGTGAATCAATTCCATCAAAGCGACTTTCTAACAAAAACGAACCCACTTCCGGGTATTAAAAGCGGACTTGGTAATATTGGTTCTGAGTGTGGGATAGCTCTACAACTGTACCAGAAGCAAAGTTATTTCTAAGTAACTGTGATTAGTGAACTGCACAGAAAATTCTCAAGTGTCATCTTCTGTGTGCATGTGTAATCAGTACATTATATTGTTCCCCTCTTTTCAAAACTTAATAAAATAAACAGTTTTTAATTAGTTTTAAAAATAAAATTTATTTTATCTTCTCACATTTAGTTATTGCGTACGGTGTTCTTTTATTTTTCTGTTTTTATTCGACAACTATTGGCCACTAATCCATGTCCTGTCTCCAGATAATTAAGGGGTTATTCTTGTTCAACTTAATACTGTATTTTGTCTGTTTTCTTCCCTAGGCCCAGCATGGCCAGGAAGTTAAAACGCTCGACTCATAATCTGAGGGTTGCATGTTTGAATCCCCGTTACACCAAACATGCTCGCCGTTTTAACCTTGAGGACGTTATAATGTTGCGGTCAATCCCACTATTTGTTGGTAAAAGAGAAGCCCAGGAATTGGCGTTTGGTGGTGATAACTAGCTGCTTTCTCTCTAGTATTATACTGTTAAACTCGGGACGGTTAGCGCAGATACACTGTAGACCTTGTGTAGCTTTGTACGAAATTACAAACAAACCATTATTTTCTCCCCTCAGCAATAAGTTAGCACACTTGTTCTGAAGCACAGTGAGGTTGCGATTTGTTGTTATCTTAAATCTATTCATAAGGAAGTTAAATCGAATATCGTCTTATCCAAATTTTTCGTGACGTCGCTTTCAGGTACTTAATGTTTTTTTTCCATTGTCCAGAATGTCTGTTGGGAAATTATAAAGGTTCTGTACAACAAATGAATAGATAAGATACGTTACGTAAGACTAAAAGTATTTATAGGAAAGTAAGTCAATCCTTTCTTTTGTATGGAATTCTTGGAAGTAACTTTAATGTGCAGATTGATATTCTAAAACGAATTCTATCTCGACACAGGGGTGAAATAGATTATTTTTGTGAAGGCCTAATAGGTCATATTCTCTATCTTATATAAATATGGAACAAAATAATTATATTTAATTCTCTAATTTTCTGGTAATCTAAGTTAATTAGGAATAACTTTCTTATAAATAAATGGCTATTTTTAGAATTAATTTCTTTGACACATGAACGTATAATTTGCATCCCATTGGATAGCTGTATGTTTGCGGACTTACAACGCTAGAACCCAGGTTTTAATATCCTTGGTGTGAAGAGCATAGTTAACCCATGGTATAGCTTTGAGCTTAACTATGAAAGAAGAAACGTATAATTTATACACGCGACAATATCTGAACATAAAACCAACAACTCTGAACATTTCAAATAAATTTTGATTTAACTGAAAGTACAGTGGAGCGCCATTAAGCCGCGGACCAGTAAACCGCGAAATCGCTTAAGTCGCTGTAGCAAGTCTTGTCCCAAGATTGTTGATGTGTTAAATCTACTACCTGGCTTTTTAAAGTTTCTCACACTCTCCTTGTCTTTATAACTTCAAGGAGATATTTAAAAAGGATTTGCTTTAATTTGGGAAATAAATAAAATATATTACAATAGAAATCGACCGTTAATCTACCTTATCGGCTCTCTATGTCAGCTTTATGGAGGCCGCCATTGTTACCGAATCACACCTCTCCATACATTAAAGTTAATCCGCGGTAAATCCGTGAAAAAAGTGATCAATATTTAAAGTATTATTTTTAATTTGATAATCCGATATTTTTATGGAATTGTATAAATATTGGCCACAAACCCAATAGAAATCACTTCAGTTTCTGAATTAATAGTGAGCATACCATATTGACATGGCGGTCCGCATGTAACACGGGAAGACGAAATTTTACAGGGAAAAGCGAACCATCGCAATGCATTGGTCGTTTGTGTTAAAACGGCACTTGTCAATTGTATCTGAATGGTCTATACATTAATATTATAATGATCACGCAATGGCCCGGATGAGGCTCCTCGGCGGAGCTGTTGGCGACTTCGGCTTTTCAGTCACAAAGGTTTAAGCCGCGGTTAAGCAGGTTGACCCCCCCCCAAATAACGCGGCTTAACGGCGCTTCACTGTACGTACACGTTAGGTTAAGGCGCTCAACTCGTAATCCGAGGGTCGCGGGTTCAAATCCTCGTCTCACTAAACATGCTCGCCCTTTCAACCGTGGGGGCGCTATAATGTTACGGTCAATCCCACTATTCGTTGGTAAATTTGTAGTCCAAGAGCTGGCGATGGGGAGTGATGACTAGCTGCCTTCCCTCTAGTCTTATAGTGATAAATTAGGGACGGCTAGCGCCAATAACTCTCGTGTAGCTTTGCGCGAAATTCAAAAACAAACAAACAAATTTACACGTTAGATTTCTTGTAGAAAATTTAAAATATAGTAAATTTAATAAAAACTTGTAGTGTTCAAACTTTTATTAGCTTTTTGCATATTTGTTCTTTGTACATACATATATACAATCAAAAGTTCATCTTGTGTCTTTTTTTATTCGTTTGTTTCGGAAGTTTCGTGCAAATCTACATAAGCGGCTATCTGCTCATAATTTTGAACTGATAGACTAGAAGATAGGGAATTAGTCAAATAATATCCACCGCCAACTCTTGGGCTGTGCTTGTTTTCTAAATTTTGACCGTCATTACTATAAGAGAACGACGACCCCAATGTATGTAGTGCGATTTTGCGATAATGTACCGATAATCAGGTACCTCCAGATCCACAATTAAGCACATTAGCCATTAGATCACGCTCGATCCATGGTTTCGTGAAGTTAAGTTTATAGAGAATCAAATCATAACCACACTTATCTTTATTAATGAGTTCCCTCCTCAGTGGCATGTCTACGGACTCACACTGCCAGAAACCAGGTTTAGATACATGTGGTGGGCAGAGCACAGTTAGCCCCTTGTGTAGGTTTGTTCTTACTTCCAAATAATCAAATAACTTCATTTATTAATTTTTTCCTGGTAAATTATAAATTAAAGTAACAAAATTCTTTCTTTTAGTAAGTTTTCTCCAACTGTTTAAGGAGAGGGGGGATAATAGATTTATTTTGGTAGTTTGACAATTCTAGAATTTAAGGGAAAAAGACGAAATTTGTGAATTTTCACTGACAGTACCAGATATTAAGTTTTTTTTATTTGTTTCGTGGGAAAAACACACACGCTAGTTAGTTGTAACAATAGAAAATAAAATATGTAATGCTGGCAAGGCGTTCTAGTACCTGAAATTGAAAATGAGGCCCGATACTTTTTTCTCAATCAACTAATTTTACTCATCTCGTTCTTCGTATATTAATGATTGTGGGTGTTCGTGATTCCTCACGTATGCTGGTAGAATTCATTTAGACCGTGCAGTACACAGACTGTAACTCTCCACCAGGAGCTGGTGTCAGGTACCGTGTGACCTTTTCAATTGAAGAGTAGGTGTCACAGCGCTAAACTGATATTTTTTGTCCTGCTCACGTAGTTTTTAGAAACACAGATATTTTCATTAAAACATTGAATAACATACATTGTACAATTATACTATGTATTTAAAACGTATTTATTTTAAAGAGGTTTATTATGTGTGCTTAAATTGTATTTATTTGTAAGAGGTTTATTATGTGTGTTTGAAGTGTATTTATTTGTAAGAGGTTTATTATGTGTGTTTGAAGTACATTTGTTTTTAAGAAGTTTATTACTTGCTTAATATGCATTCAACGAAGGTCGCTTTTCTCGAGTTATTCATGTTGGCAGGACAGGGTGTTTGCAAAATATATAAAAGTCAAAGTTTTTAATCTTGTAGTGAAGTTAAAAATATAGTAATTTAATAGCATGCGCGTTTTAAAAACTTTTAAAATAATTTTTATTTGGTATGTATGTGTGTTTTCTTATATCAAATCCACATCGGGCAAAAGACAGATAGCCCTTTGTGTAACTCTGTGATTAATAACAAACTACGACGAATATTTAAGTAAAAAAGGCAGCAACTATTGAATTGTTTCTGAGAGTAGGTTAAGTGTAGTACAGGTAATTTGAGTTATTTCTTATGATATCAACTCCTATTGTCTCTAGCTGTTTTAGTAGTTCAGGTTACGAGTTTTTTACCTGACATTACCAATCCTCCAACTCCTAAACTGTTTAAGAACAAGACGATAGCTACTATGTATGTGAGATAGTACCAAACCTTTTAGTTACTATTTAATTAAGGACAGATTTGAATTATTTTTGACAGCATTAAGTATTTTATTTTTTAGAGGAATATCTGAACCTCTGTTTCTTTTCATAGAGTCAAATACTGTAGTTACTTCATGAGAGTATAAGACCTTCAAGTAAAGTCTGAAGGTACTAATAGTTTCAATCACAGGTCAGTTGAAGAAAAAAACACGGAGTGACTAGAATAGCTAACACACTGACTGATTCTCTCTAAAACTATACTATTCTTAACTATCTCGTACATATAATCTACTTTCGAATATAGTAAAAATTTTACCTACCATTCTTGGAACTTTTATGTGCTTTAAGCCTATATATTATTTAACCTTTTGAGCTGAAGTCGTCATTAAGCCTCGTAGCTTTTCCTAGCTAACATTTAAGTTACATATTTAAATGTATAGCTTACGAAAGTTTCAGTTTTTACTTTCCTTTTTATTGAAAGCCTTGATATTTACGATTTTAATCAGTCTTTATTATTTCCCAAGTCTACCTTTTGATTTCTTCTAAAAATTGAAGATATTTAAATTTTTGGTGACCTGCATTATTAAGCTGTTGCATATTTTGCGTTTTCCGTAAAAAAATATTTCAATTTCTTTTCTCAATCCAATATTTTTACTCATTTCGTTCTTAGTATATTAATGATTGTTGCAAACTTATAAGATAAAATCTTTGTCTTACTTTCTGAATTTGCATTTTGATACCAGAAACTGGTGTTTACTTACCTTTGAATTTTAGTTTCATTACGTAATAATAAACGGTTGACAAACAACAATAGATCGTTTTCAAACCTCTATCTTTTGCATCCATTTATATTTATTAAAAGTTGTTCATTGCTCACTTATTTAGCACTTTATCAATATGTTGACTATTCTTTAAACTCAAAAGTACTGAAAATTAACTCTTTAAAGTATTTTACTTTATACTTAAACACTGTTTCTTCAACTGAGATTTTCACTGCTTATATACTCAGAAATGGAAACGGGAGAATGACGCGTTACCGTCTGACCAAAAGCGTTCTGTACCCCGAAAACCTCATAATTCTGAAGCTCTAACGAGGGATGAATATAACGAAGCATCATGGAAGATATTTCAGTCGCAATTGGCACCATGTCCTGAATGCGGGCGTACGTTTTTCCCGGATCGCCTTCCAATCCATCAGAGAGCGTGCAAGGGCAAAAATGACAACGGTGGAAGTAAATCAAATAGCTTCAGCGTATCTGAAACATCGGATAAAGACGAGTCGGTATGACACGTATATGTGTATTTGAAAAACGTTTTCTGTTAATAGGTATAAAAATATTGCTCTCGTATAAAGTTAAATATTCTCTTGCTTAGAATACAGGTTGTGCTCAAGCTAACGGAGGCTGTATTCCCTGCTAAACCAGTATCTTTGTTGTCGTTAAAAGTGTGGTGTTTTCTGGTAACAACAGATTTCCTAATAAATATCAAATAGTTAGGCCCACTAATAACAGGAGATTCGTTCGGGAAACGAGGAAGTAATTTGTATTTGATAAATTACAATTTTATTATAAAACAATCAAACGAAAATACATTCTCTTCTTTTCGATTGTGATTAGCTACACAGCTTCCTTTCTCTCGAAATAGGCTTCTTTAGAAATAAAACACAATTATCTTAAAGTATGTATTTTCATCAAGAATTCTAAGTACAACCGAACTAGGAAACTATGCCTGAATTAAAGAGATAAACTCGTTTTTATTTTATTCCGTCGACAGCTCTTCTTCGTGACTCTTGTAGATATTACAACATTGGCCGGCTGTAACATACAAACACTGACGAGTCGGCCAGCAAAGGATATTACAGTCACTAATCCTTTCAACCCAGATTCTGTATATTACTGTAATATCCTCTTGGACAGAAAACGTTATCTACTAAAGAGAACAAAGCAACTAGAACAAGGCAATCTCAACGACTCTCTGGACCGCGTAGTTAGTTTAAAACTTCACACAAACCAAATAAACGAAATATTTAAAACATTCCTGCGTATTTAAACAAGTAGAAATCATTTGACATACGAACATATCATAAGAATATATTGCAGCTAATTGAGGAGCAAACTTGTTAAAATAGATTGTAAAGGTTATTTTGAGGAGCAGCCTTTAAGAAATTTGTTTTAAAATTTATCATTAAATACATACGCACCACAATAAAATGTAAGTTTCTGTAATAAATTAAAGTCATTTTTCCTTTACTAATAAATACAAGTTTCAATTGATTAGTGAATGTTCAATTGCATCATTATGAGTACCCCATGGTTTCTTACTGGTCCTAGTAAATCATTTACAGTAACCTGCTATTAATAAAAATTTAGTGACTGTCGTTTAATGTTCTTCTTAATCGAACAAATATATCAAATATGTCTAACATTACAATCATTATTTGTTAAGAAGTTAACGTTGATCAATAGGTATTTCTTTTCACAAGCCTTCAGTGAAGAAGCTAGTACCAAGAAGATGTCCTCTGATGACTTGTTATATATGTGGCCGACAGTTTGGTACCAAATCCATCTCTCTGCACGAACCACAATGTCTTCGAAAGTGGAAGTTAGAAAACGATAAGCACCCGTTCGAACAACAAAGAACAGTGCCCAAAAAATCCGAACCTCAGATTAAAGGTAAGATAAAAATATGAGAACGCTCAAGAATGTTATAATAACAGGTTCTGAAATGCAAAATATAAAGTTTAAAAACAAACAAGCTTTTATTTTAAAGGTAACCTTTAAAAAAATTGGTCTTCGATTTTTCAGTGGAAAATAAATTGTATCTTCATATATAAGCACTGGAAGCCTGCACGCTTTCTTTTTACATATACGTGAATATTTATACGAAAATTCTATTGTACTTATCAATTTATTTTTAAAGAAAAAATATTTCGCGTTAAATTATTGGAACTTTTTGGCAGCCATTTTAAAGGTTTCTCCAAAACTTCATAGACAAGGAATTAGATGCATGTTCATACGTTTCTTTGTTTTTTAAATAAGAATTGTGAAGTAGTTAAGGTGATTTTTTTAAAATTATTTTTAAGAGTATGACATTATTCGATTTTTGATATCAGATTTGGTAAGATTTCACAGTTTAGGAATTTATTGTTCATTCCAGAGAATGGTACTATTGATGTAGGTGGAATGGAAGACGCCGCTTGGAAAAGCCACCTACAGCAACTGGTTCCATGTGGACGCTGTGGTCGAACGTTTTTTCCCGATCGCTTGACAGTGCACGAACGAAATTGTAAATATTTGCCTTCTCGTAAGACCTCGTCTGCAACACCATCCCATAAAAGCAACCTTTCACCTCCCCCAAACAGTTCGTCGCTCACGCTACCTCAGCAAATGGTGATAGAGAAACAACAAGGAAATTCATTTTTTCTTTACTTTCCTTAGATAATCGAAAGTCGCTAAGATCTTAGAGAAGTTGTCTGAAAAAATCACCGAGTTTGTTTAAAACAAATTATATAATTAACTTTTCTTTGCAATGAGATAAAACATGCACATATGGTGCACATAGAAATAACAATGTACTCATGGAATGGGACTGTATCGAGCAAACCAAATCCCGTATATACTACATGATACATAACAACAAATTGTACTGCCCTGTTGTTGGTAATTAAATCACTATGCATTCTTACTTCACATAATACCAGCAACAATGTACAAATTTATTAATTAAAGCATAGTGTGGACAAATAATTCACACACAGCTTCCAACAATTTGAACAGAAAAGTGTGAGAACTAGTTTCCTATCTCTTATATCAATACTTTGTTTCAAAATTGTTTTTTTCGTTAATGAACAGTGCAGTATAAAAACAAGCAATGCACATATACTGTATCTTGCAAAAATATTCTTCCCCCACTAATATTGTCACACATTTCGATGAAGTACAAATAATGTAAACAAGTTTGTTTTGTTTTTAATGAACTTGTTTTCATTCAAGACTCTAATGATCAAATTTAACACTGTTACGTGTGAATGAGGTTGAATATCAGCTAAACCTTCAAATAAAATATTTCTGTTTCCATAAGTGTTCAGCTCCCTACGTCAGTACTTGGTGGAAGTGGTAGCAATTGCGGCTGTGAGTCTTCTTGGATAGGTCTCTTCCAGCTTTGCACAACAGGATGGTGTAATTTTTATATATTTTTTCTGGGAAAATTGTGAGGGCTCTGATAAATTTACTGGAGAAATGTGTGTTTTTCTTACAGCAAAACCACATCGGGCTATCTGCTGAGTCCACCGAGGGGAAATCGAACCACTGATTTTAACGTTGTAAACCCATAGACTTACTGCTGTACCAGCAGGAGACTTGTTGGAGATCCTTGATGGACTGCAATTTTCAAGTTTTGCTATAAACTTTCTATTGGATTTAATTCAGAACTTTGACTGGGCCACTCCACAACATTCATTTTTTTTTCTTTTGAAACCACTCCGATGTGGCTCTATCCTTGTGTTTCGGGTCATTGTCCTATCGAAATGTAAACTTTCGACCCAGTTTTAGATTCATGGTTGACTCAAGCAGTTTTTCTCCAGGATTCACCTGTAATTTACATCATCCGTCTCTCCCTCAATCCTAACGAACATTCAAGTCTTGCTGATGAGAAGCAACCCCATAACATGGTGCTGTCACCACCATTCTTCACAGTTGGGATGGTATTGACTGGGTGATGTACGGTGTTGTGCTTTCACCAGACATAATGCTTTTACATTAGACCAAAAACTCAATTTTTGTTCGTCTGACCAAAAAAACCTTCTGCCACATTTCCACACAGTATCATCTACATGTTTTATTACAAACTCGATACGAAATTTAAGATGATTTTTTTTTCTGTAATGGCTTCTTTCTTGTCACCCGCCAATACAGGCCAGCTTTGTATAAGGACTGGAATAGTGTCGAAGTATAAACTCTGACTCCAATCTCAGACATAAAAAATTTCAAATCTTTTAACTTACTGTTGGTATCCCTAACGAGTTTCCTGCATGCCTGGTTGCTTTGGCTGGAAGCTCCACCTGATATGGGTGGTCGTAAACATTCCAATTCTTAATGATGGACGTCACCGCACTCAAAGGGATAATCAGGGTCATTGAAAATTTTTTGTAACCTTTTCCTAGTCTGTGCTTCTCTTCCACTTTATCCTTGACTTGTTTGGAAAGCTGCTTGATATTTATGGTTGGTGTTCTATATCATATTGTAGCTTGATCAAATTAAATAGCTGAAGACAAATTAAACCGCTTTGATTACACACAGTCAGAGACCATTACACTAATTTTGTGATATTTCAAACGAATATTTTGCAACTGAACTGATTTAGGGTTTCTGTAGCAGATTGGTTGAATCCTTAAGCATTTGAAAATATTCTAATTTTCTTTGAGAATCTATCTTATATAATATCAGTGTCTTTAGCTCTCTCAGCTTGAAGTACGTTGTGTGGATTATAAATAAAAAGTCCCATGTGAAAGTTTCATGATTTCAAGCTCAAACAGCAACAAAATGTGGAATGTTTTTAGGACGGTGGACATTTTTGCAAGGCACTGTGTAAGTCATACCACAACACAAACAATTCACACATGCACATCACAATATGAAACATGTAATTCCACGTGTATTGCAGAGTGCACACAACGTTCACGAATATACTGCATAGCATAAAACAGCTTACAATGTACAAATACATTTGATGTTCATGTTGTTTCCTTTCTTTTCATCTTCACAACTAAAGATGTAGTGACACTAAGCTCATGTTATGTCTTAGTTTAACGTCAATAGATTCTAGCATTCTAATATTCTTCTCAAGAAAAGCGAGTGACGTGGAAGAAAGTGAAAGTGCACCATCGCATCCATTTAGAAAATAGTTTGTAATACTGATATTCTTGTAGATTTTAAAATTACGGTGTTATTTTATTTGATTCTTCTAGTAACTGATCCAATACGTATATATTCGGGGTTTCACCTTGGGTATGTAAACTCTCATACCACTACCAATGTATATAGTGAACGCTGTCTTTAAAGTTAGAGAGCCCTTTTAACATAATCTCATGTTTCAACATGTGGACATAGCTGTTTTTAAGGAATCTCTTACCTGAACATGAGAACATAGATATTTCAAAGGCACCTCTTACCTGAACATGTGGACAGAGGTGTTTGATATTTTTCTTCTTAATGACGTACGAAGTGGTGCCCGAGTAGGATATGACCAAAGTAACAGCTTTCTTAGGAACGTTTAACATAGCAATATATGAGGTATTTAGTTTCACACAAACACTACATGGTATAAAACAAACAAAGCATTAAGAATAGTAAAGTACTGAATCATACACAAACAACTTTCACGTGTAAATCATAAAATAAAATAACTAACTAGCACGTGCCACATGGTACAAATAATTCCACTTGTGAATTGCATAATGCAAACTAAATCACTTGCACAAGTACTGCATAGTACAAATCAATACACGTTGAAGTTGCACAGTGCAAAATAATGTGCATATGTACAATATAGTACAAAACGCAGTACATACATTTTGCATAGCACATAGCACAATTATGTTGAATGATCGGGTTAGTTGTTGTTTTCTGTTATTAAGCACAGAGTTGCATGAAAGACTGCCTGTGCTCTGCCCACCATAGGTATCGAAAAGTGGTTTCTAGCAGTGTAAGATAAATATTTTAGATAGGTCTGAATGAGAATAGTTACATCCAACAGTTTATAACACTGTATATATATTTTATCCATTAAAGCAAAAAAGCACTGAATATCTGAGTAAAACCGTATTCTTTAGTCATGTATATTTAAATTATGAAATAACAAACTGTACATTTTAAGGGTTATATATTTCCATTTTCAAGGCCAGTGTAGTTGTAACTGTTCAGATGCACTATTTTTATTGAACCCTTTATTTGTAATGTTGTGAGGATAATATATCATCTTAAGCCCCAAGATTATGTTTGTTACAGTTTGTAGACTTAAAATGCACTGTGATACTTGAAAATAAGGATAAATTGAATGTTCTGAACAATTTTCTCCAGTCTCAAGAAATATTGTTGTTGTTTCGAATTAAGCACAAAGCTACACAATGGACTGTGCTCTGCCCATCACGGGTATCGAAACCCAGTTTTTAGCGTTGTAAGTCCGCAAACATACCGCTGAGCCCCTAGGGGACATTAAGGAATGATGTTAGATTTCTCAGTATATTATGTATTATATGAAGTTAAATGTGTTTAAAATAAGGAAATTACACCTCTGGTGTCAATATTCAAGAGTTATAAGTTTGTAAAAATATTGGGCATTATATGTAAATCTCAGAACAAATTGAACATCCAGTCAAGTTCCTTCCAGTGACAAGATCCGAGTGTGTATGCTTACAGACGTTTGAAATTGTAAGAATGTTACTTAGGTAACATTTTAACACTTCTATGTACCTTTAATATTTATTAAAGTTCAAAGATGAGACCTAGAAATTTATTAGTTTTCAAACAGCAGTGTTTAATGGAGGCATCTATATATATGTGTGTGTATATTCGTACAGAATATAGTGAGAGAAGAGATCAGAGTGTGAAAGAATATAGCGTTTGTTTTAATACCTCTAATTGTAGTTTATATTTTAATCTCATTTCCCTGCAGATAAAACCAACAACCAAATTGTAACAAGTTTTCACGTCTTTTTTCCCAGTTCTTGTTTCTTCCTACAAAAAATTAAAGTTATTAAAATAATGTTTCTCAAGAGGGCTGGTATGCATATTAAATCTTTTATTAAAATAATGTAGAAAACAACGTTTCGACCTTCTTTGGTCAACTTCTGGTTAACAAAGAGAGTTTGCAGCTGACTGACCGTTACTAGCAATGTTTTAAGGACGAGAGTACGGGATTCTAGGTGGTGTTGCAGTTAGATGCTATCAATTAATATATGTATAAAAGTGTCCCTTTATATTAGTTAAATTTCGGTTTTAGTTATACAAATTAAGCTTCTTTCAATTTGCATTTCTTTATATTTGTTTCCCTACTTAGTATATGGGTGTTTTCTATGGTTATGTTGCGTTTATTTGAGTTGTAGTGTTCAAAACTTTTAAAAAAAATAAATTTGGCGTTTACTGGAATGTTGTGTTTTGTTACAAGTTGTTGTTTTTCTCCAAATGTTGGGTATATATGGTATGCAGTAGTGTAAGGTTGTGGTTTTGTTTGTTGTTGATCTAAGCGTGTGTGCGAATAATTTTTTCAACGGTTTTTGGAGGAAATTTGTGGATTCAACATCAACAAATTTTCTCCAAAAACCATTGGAAAAATTATATGCACACACCTCGATCAACCACAAACTACAAAACCTTACATTGGTTTAAAATTTAACTAATATAAAGGAACACCTTTACACCTGTACCAATTAATAACCTAACATCTAACTGCAACGACACTTACAATCCCGTACGCGTTCACATTTTCGTCCCAAAGGCACGTGCTCGGGAACGGTCAGTTGCAAACTCTTTGTTAACCTGAAGATGACGTAAGAAGGTCGAAACGTTGTTTTCTACTTTATTTTAATAAACGTTTTAATACCCATACCAGCCATCCTGAGATACATTTTTACTTCCAGCGGGTTTCTTGTCATCACGAATTAAAATAATGTTTCGTTAATTCCCGAAACAAAAATATTTTTATCAGTCTTGAAAGTTTCTACTTTGTATATTAAACAATGTATGTCGTTAAATATATATGCAATAACGGCTCGTTTGGATTGAGAAAATATTTTACGTTGAAGAGCGAACAACGTTTCGACCTTCTTCGGTCATCGTCAGGTTCACTGATTAATGTATGTCGTTATTCTAGATACTCCCAATCCAATCGTTTTACCCAAAAATTGTGGTATAAGCAAATATCACTAATTTAAAAATAGCATGCTACTATTTTTTTTGTACAATTTGTACTCTAGTGTAACAAGTGGTATACAATTCTATATAACGTTTATCTCACTAGCCTGATACCTGAAGTTAACTCATGGTAATATACGATCTTACGGTGGTTAGAGCAGTAACCAAACAATGTTCATACAGTATTTCACTGGAAGAAAATGGCTGGATTATTGTATAAAATATAAATGTGTAAGTGGGTGAAAGTGTTATTAAATGTTAATATATTTAATGGTTATTATGCAAGATTATTTAAGCATATTGTGTAGAACTTGCTTACTGAACATGAACTCTTTTGAGTACGATCTGTATAAGTGAGATGTACTTATGAAACTATGGCTAATACAACGATCTTGTGCCAAAATTTAAAATTGACTTAAATAACGTGCCCTGCAAAATTTTTCAATTTTTATTTGCAACTATGTGATTATAATTTCATTAGTTACATAATCCATCATACATCACTTAATAACAATTAAAATTCAAAATCAAAAGTAAAAAGAATCACCAAAACATAGAACAGGTTCACAGAAAACAAGAGATAACAGAGAAGCTTAGGTGAACTATCAACTAACTTGGGTTTAATAAAAAATAAATCACTGGGTAGCAACAATGTATTAAACAGTATGTATTTGAGTGTTGTCAACTGTAGAAAAGGCTGCAATTCCAATACAGGGTTTATTTAGAAGTCCTTAAAATTTGGTAGACAGAAAAAGAAACCCATGTGTAATGACATTTCATGAAAATATGGAGGTTAATGTTATAATTTTATAGAGGCTGTCAATATATAATCACCATAAATCAAGTAGACAACATTATCTCTTTACCACACTTTGTTTTTTACCAGGAGGGCAGTATTCTCTTTATACATGGCAGGTAAAATCTAATAGATGTTGACTCAGTAGTTAGTTTATATGATGGTAAAGTACTTGGTATATGGGACCTTATACTTCAGGAAGGTAAAATATTGCATACATGAGAGACTATTAAGTTAAGAAAGAATAATGTATTCTACACATCAGGGAAGGTACAAGTTGAGGGGGAGTAAATATTCTACATACCAGGAACTGTGCAAGTTGAAGGGAGAAGTTAATGTATCAATGCACACCAGAAACTGTACATTAAGGGGAGAAAGGTAAAGTATTCTAAACAACAGAGGTTGGTTGTTTAAGTGAAATATTCCATACATTAGAGATTGTATAAATTAAGGGGGAGTAAAGTAATCCACACACCAGGGACTGTGTAAATTAAGGGGGACTAAAGTAATCCACACACCAGGGACTGTGTAAATTAAGGGGAAAAAAGTATTTTATACACAAGAGACTGTTTAAGTTAAGGGGGAAATTATTTTACTGATGTATGTATATATTTTCTATAATTCTTGCTTTTTTTCAGGAATTTTGGTCAATTTTTGCAGGGAGAACAAAAATCACTGGTTGTTGCTGTACTCATGTTTGTTATACAAGTTATGAAATGGTGGATTGCGAGTCTTTACTCAGATAAATTCTACAAATAATAAACGTTGTTTGTGCTCACTTGCCAATAATAGATTATTTGATTTTAATCACACTGGCATTGGAAAGGTTGTACAATGATACTGATGTTTTTATATACATTTACAAAGTTCCGTGTCTTAACAGATACTTACTAAACAAAATATCAGCACTTCCAGACATAATGTTGATAACATTAATACTATACATCTTATAACTTCTTATCTTCAACAAAAAGTATTTAAAAAAACAAAATGAACATAAAACCAACTGAATGGCAGAAACCAGCCAAAAACTTAATGAAAGCTTAACTTAAATACAAATAAGGCTGGTATTCTCATAAACTGTCTTAATGGCTAACAAGAAAAATCATTCTGAAATTTCACTGTTAAATCTTTAAACTTATGAAAATAATATCTAACTAAACTTCATATTTCCTTCAGATAAGACATTTCCATGATACCACTTGTCAACAAAAGCCATCTTAGTTTTTCCATACAATGTTAATGCAAGTAAAAATACTAATTGCATTTTGAAACCAAATATTTCTAAGATAGATGCAATATTTGAACCAGACTACTTCAGAAAGTGAATATATAAACCATACTTTCAGACACTTTCCACATTTGAGTTGGAAATTCTGCATTTTACTTTGCATAAAATAAGAATCCACTTCAAAACATAATTTTTTTTTCTTCAATGAACCTTCTGTATGTTCTTTCTTGGACCTTGCCATGATGAATGAAATTAAATACCACAGAAGTTTATGGTGAATTAAAAAAGAAAAATAAGAAAGTTCCTAAAGCAGAGGTTACTTTATACAGGGATTAAGACATTGACTGCCAGTAACACAACATGAAATTCAAAACTGTCTGTGTAAAGGCAATTAGAGTTAATAAAACATGACTGCTTTTCCATGCTTAGAAAGTTCAAATCGATGTCACAGGCATACACAAAAAAATAGTTACAAACTATATATGGAATTTATTTTTTAAAGAGTGAATATTTTCTCAACTTTACACTGGATGTTAGAATGTGAATTTTTAGTTGGCCACCTACTTTTTTCTATCAGTAAACAATCACTCTGGTTTACAAGTATTTAATTAAGCATACACAAATATTACAATATATATTTCATGCAGAAAAATGTAAACATTTGGCTTCAAAATTCAACAGTAACATGCCAAAAACACACCATAAGATAAAATACTGGAATGTATCTTAATTTATGAATAATTAGTGTATATATAAACACACCTGAATTTTCATTAGTAAACAGATATATATGAATAACACAACAGTTGCACATTTTTTCAAAAAGATAAGCACTAAATTGCCATCTTTCACAATACAAACTTAAATACAGCTTCCAAAAAAGTGACTCTAGCGTGCGAAATCATAAATGAAGACAAAGAAATATAAGATAACGGAGTTGTATACATGACAAAGACCCCAATTCTTTCAAGGTCTGTTTTTCAATACAAGATGTCAGTAACATTTATATATCATTTTATACTGTCAACACGCAAATTTTTTTTTTTTTTTTTTTATATAGATGTTTTTAATCTGATTCAACATAGTAAAATGTTCTTTCCTAATTCAAACACTCAGATACTGTCTATAGTACACTTTTTACTCTTTATTTAAACAGATTATATGAAAACAAAATTAAAAAAATTTATTTACAATTAAAAAGAATACAACATAAAACTCATTACACAACAAATAGTTATTAAAAACAGGGACTTTCCCACAAAAAAAGAAGTGTTTCAGTGTCCTCTAACCTGAAGATGGTATCACAGCATACCAAAACATGTATTTTTAGAACTATTATTTTCATAATTATATACTGTGTAATGATTTTAATACTGAACTCCTTTTAATTGTAAATAGATATTTTTGCTTGTATTTCACACAAGCACCTTTTTAAATAAGTTCAACTGGATTTTCTTTTTGTAAATGAAAACAGACTTGAGTTATGTTAATATGAATGTAACAGCACATTTCTTAACTGAATACTCTTCACTTTGACTTGGAGTGGTCAGCAGTTTATTCATTGAACTCAATAACAAGACTAGTCAAATATTACTGAATCCTGACTGTTAACGATGATGATAAAATTGGACCAAAAAATAATTAAACATTCAAAACAAGCTGTGTTAAAAATAGTGATTTTTGAAAATGTAGGAACATTAGATAACTTGCACAAGAATACAAGTTACATACAGGTAATATAAGAAGCAAGTTAAGAGGAAATGGAAATCTAAAGATTCAAAATATTTTTCCCATTTTTTTCTCTATCTTAGTCTTCTACTCTGATAATAAATTAAAATGTATAATTCAAAAGTACACATGTCAAATAAAAATTTGAGAAGAGCAAACAATAATATGGTAATTTTATACAATTTCACAAATATACCCCAGTTATTACCCTGTATTTATTTTGGGCTTAATATTTTCAGAAAAATATGTCTAACACTAACAAGTAATTCAGAATTTTGTAGCTTTCCACCAACAAGACACTATATATATTTGTAATATAAAAATTCCAGTGTGAGGGCCAAACATTCAAGTTAAATAGAGGTTTTAAAACAGTTTGAAGTTTCAGGTCTTTATTCAGTTGTTTAGTGATCAGTGCTACAAGTTCAAAACAACCTGTATTAACAGTAGAACAAAAAAATGTTTACAAGTTTTTATAACATAGTATTTGGAAATTTATTTGCCAGAACTAAAATTTGTTACCGTTATTTGTTGTTTTGATTATCCTAAACCACAAAAGGAATAGCTGGAGTCACAGATAAAATTTCATTTATGACAACAAAGTAATTTTTAATAGTAAATTTGTGTGAGTTCCAGATATTAATATCACTACATATAAATAAATGTTGCAAAAGCTGTATCTCTAACATTTATCATGAATAGAGGAAAACAAATATCATATAGAACTATTCACTGTATTTTAACAATAATCCACTTTCCCAATGGTTTCAAACTCTGCAGTTAACTTCCATTACCAATTTATGTAATGGAATCTGACACTGATTACTACATAAGATTTTTCTCTCTGAATTATCAACGAAAATAATACAGTACTGGTACTGGTTAGCAAATTGAAGTGTGCATTTTAGCTTCTGAAACATTTATAATGTGGAATCAGAAACTGAATACTAATAAAAGTTTTCTCTGAATTATCAAATTATTAATGAAAATAATACAGTACTAGTACTGGTTAGCAAACTGAAGTGTGCACTTTAGCTTCTAAAACATTCATAATATGGATTATAATATGTAAAGATTTAAAAAAAAAAATTCACTTTCAGTTTAGTTTTTTCAGAAGAATATATGCCTAACACTTGTGGTTAAAAGATTCAAAGACAAAAAGCATTAATACAAATCTTAAACCACATAACTGTTAGAAGTAATAAATTTGGAACATGTCATCACATACTTGTGACTGTCCCAACCAAAACTTATTTGTAGTTTAATAAACAGGTATGAAGAAACTCAAATGTCAACACATCTACAATAGCTATAAAGAATGCACAATCAACTACCAAAGTGAATTTATTTAATATTACAATTTCTTTCTCGCTTGCACTTGTTTATTTCAGCAAAGAACTGCAACATATACGAGTACAATCTTCCACAGCTAAGATGTAGCTTCTGTTACTTCAAATGGCTAGACTCGTATAAAAATAAAGAAGCAGTCAACAGCAACAAAATGTTTAAACTATTAAAAGTCTCACAGTTAGTAATAAACTTTATGTAAATGTACATCTATAACTTACCTTATTATAAATCCAATGCTTCCCTTTATAAGAGAATGTTCAACATTTTATTTATTTATTTATTTATTCACAAGTTAAAGATATTGTTCAACAATTGGTGTTCAGGCATTAAAAGATTTCCCACAAAACATACATCAAATGTAGTTTTAGAAATCATATATATGGTTATATTATATTATTGCAGATAAAATATATTTTTAAACTGTTATAGTACAACCTGACTAACTTGTATATAGTTGTATCATTGCTTATTTATCTTTTTATATTTTGTATTTAAAATTAGCAATCCAAGTTTGTAAAGTAGAAAAACCAATCAGGGTGAATATTGACTTTGGTCAGGTTACAGTGACATTCTCCATTTGTCTTAATACAAAACTGTAGAGCAGACTAAACAGTACAAGAAAAAATAGTATCAACTTTTATGTCGCACATTTCTGTGCATGTTTCAGGTGGGTTGAAATTTTACTTTGATTTTTTGTTTTGAATTTCATGCAAAGCTACTCAAGGGCTATTTGCACTAGCTGTCTCTAATTTAGCAGTTTAAGACTAGAGGGAAGGCAGCTAGTCATCACCACCTCCTGCCAACTCTTGGGCTACTCTTTAACCAAGGAATAGTGGGATTGGCCATAACATTATAATGCCTTCATGGCTGATAGGGCAAGAATATTTTGCATGATGGGGATTCAAGCCCGCAACCTTGAGATTACCAGTTTGAGTGCCTTAACCACCAGGCCATGCCAGGCAAGGAAATTTTAGTAAAAAGTTCTCAACCCCTATGTCAGACTTGAAAAAATACAAAAGTAAAACAAAAAAAATTTGCCATATTATTAATGTACTTACATTTAACAAAAGTATTATAATACAACAGGCAACAAATGACATTAATACACTATTTCTGTCTTAAAACATATTTCCCAGTTACTTTTGCACTATAATGTAAACAATTTTACACTGTAGTATATGATCATAGGGTAAGCTCCTGTTAAGAGGATAGGATCCTTTCATGTATAATTAGATGAGTAATTTTTGTTATGTACCATTAGAAGATAGTCCTATTATGTATTATTAAATGTTAAGTTTCATGTATCATTGTATGGCAGATTTCTGTTACATACCATTAAAAGGATAAGTTTCATGTATCATTGTATGTTACATTTCTGTTATGTTTAAGAATGAAATAGTTTTATGTATTATTAGAAGTTTATAAAATAGAAATTAAGTATTATGCATTAATACAAATTATGTATTATACACACCAAGAGAATAAGCTGGGTGTTATACAGGGGCATAGATTTTTTACACCCGATGAGGGGGGATGATTTTTGCAACCACATATGTGGACTGTTCAATTTGCAAATTGGTAATCTCTGATCACGTGAACCTGAAAGCTGTAAACATGCAGTCACAGAGTAATCTTGCTGCCATGATACTTGGATGTATACTTAGGCCTACTGACTGATACTTACGAACTATAACTTAGATCGAAAAGCTTAGAAGCAAGCCTATATTAAAGATTTTGGCTACTGAAAAAACCTACATCTAGGCCTAATTATGTAATTCGATTGTTAAAAACATGAGAATCACAAGAACAAACACACAATTTGTAGGCCTGTAATGAAATAAAACAATTCAATAAACCAAACTGTATGGGGGGAGGGATGATTGTATGCACCATACCCCCACACCTAAAATGAAGGGAGGAAGTACACCCTCCATCCCCCATTACTAAAGTACAGTTCACTTATATGTAACATAACATGTCCAGGTTTTTTTGGTTTTACATCAACAAAGTAATTTAAATGTTTTTGTATTTTCTGTGTGAAGTATTTTATCTTGGAATAACAAGCGAGTGACTGAGTTTAAAAGATTAACCTGCTTGTATTTGTTCATACTGTACTTTAACAACTTACCCTACCATATTCTTCTTGCAAATAACACCCACCTCTAGCTGTAGTTTATCCAGTAATAATATTCTACCATATTCTTCTCTTTTCAACCACCATTCCATCTATAACACTAGTTATTTCAGATAATATTCTCCTACTCTCACAAACACCACCCAGTCTATAGCACTAGTTTCTTTTAATAAAAGTCTTAGCCTACCATATCCTTCTATCACAAAAAATATCAATCTCAAGCACAAGGATTTTCAAATAATTTAATTTCAGCATTTTCAAGACAGAGTCCAGGACCTAACATACCAGGAAAATGCTTTAAGTTCAACAAAATGATTAACCTACTAATAAGACTTATTTTACAAACTCGCACTACCACACACTATTATATATAAACTGCTGATGTTCATTATTCACATGGTCACACACATTTAAAAAACAATAAAACTAACATTACAGTTAGTCTAACTCAATAAACTATACTCTTCAAAAAAAAAAAATGCAAAAGAGATTTTTTTTATTTTAAAGAGAAAAATATGTAATAACGTTACAATATCAGAGTATGTGATGTTACATGTGTTAAGGCACTGATTGTCAGACCAAAATGACAATAAAAGTTGTGCACTTTGAAAACGGAGGAAAACATCGGATTTTTCGCCAAAATGCATTTGTGTCCAATAAATTTGTTTGAGAGATCTGCATGTTCTGCAAGTGCAACATGTGCAAAATCCCTATAAAAGTGATGGGTTCTCGGTTTCCATAGCTCAGTGTTAAGTCACCGACACGCAATACAGTTACGGCAAGACTGACTAGAGCACAACGAACAACGCCATTGGTTGCTTGGAAGCAGGCAAATCTCGATCAGATGTTGCCAGAGCTGTGAATGTCCACCCAAGCACCATCACAAGGCTATGGAATCGTCACCAACAACATGGATCAACTTATGACTGTCCAAGATCTGGCAGACCTCGTGTGACCATGCCCGCACAAGATCGCTACATCCGGTTACGTCACCTTCAGGATAGGACCACCACTGCGACGTTTACTGCCTCAACCATACCAGGGCTGCATAGGATTTCTGATCAGACTGTACACAACCGTCTACGAGATGCAGGAATCCGACCTCGACGTCCAGTCAGAGGCATCATCCTCACCCAGCAACATCGTCAAGCACGGCTGCAGTGGACTCGGGCACATCAGGTCTGGCCTCATGGAGGCATGTTTGATTCAGCAATGAATCACGTTTTATGCTTCGTAGGCAGGATGGAAGAACCCGTGTTTACCGTCGCCGAGGTGAACGTTTTGCAGCAAACTGTGTGCAGGAAGTTGACAGATTTGGTGGTGGCAGCGTCATGATGTGGGCTGCCATCGCCTACATTGCCAGAACAGACCTTTTGCACATTCGAGGGAATCTTACAGCTCAATGTTACGTCGACGAGATTTATAGGCCCCATGTGCAACCCATCATGGTGAACGTCAACGACGTTTTTCAACATGACAACGCCCGTTCTCACACAGCCCGACTCACCACTGTCTTCTTGAGACAGCACAACATCAACGTTCTTCTCTGGCCCTCCAGATCACCAGATTTAAACCCCATCGAACATCTTTGGGACGAGTTCGACCGACGTCTGCGACGGCGACAACCTCAACCGCAGACTCTACCTCAGCTTGCAGCAGCTTTGCAGGCTGAGTGGACAGCCATTCCACAGGATGTGATTCGTCATCTCATCGCTTCCATGGGCAGGAGATGCCAAGCAGTTATTGATGCTCAGGGGCATACTCGTTATTGACGTTGAGTGACGTTAAACTTCACCTGGTGAGCGTGGACTTTGCAGACTTTGGATGTTCAGCAGTGAATGTGCAAAGTTTCACAAGTCATACAGAACTACCCGGAATAAACTTAATTTGTCTCAAATTTTGCCTTTAGCATTTCTTTTTTTTGAAGAGTATAAATACTGGAAATAAACCCACCTCAGTAACGGTTTCCTCTAAGTGACTGTTTAGCAGCTGTTGTTGCAGCACTGGTAGCAGCACTTTGGACATACTCATTGCGGACAACACCGTGGGCAAATTCTTCTTGAGCTTTGGCAAAACTGGCATCACTGTTCCGGTAAATCTTGTGAATCTGTCAGAAAGTATAAAATATTTTAACCACCTAAATCTAAAGTAGGTTTGTGTGTCATATGAATAACTTATGATAATAAAGAATTGCAAAGTGTCCAAATTAATGTGCTATTAGATAAATACAAATTCTTGACATGATTCTACATAATGAATTGTTTTAATTACCTGACAATGGATTCTATATTATTGTCTCAGTTATCAGATAGTACAAGACAAGGGATTCTACATTATCAGTTACTTTAAATCTGACAGTAAAAGAAAGGATTCTGTATTGTTCATTGTTTTAGTTATCAGATGGTATAAGACAAAGGATTCTCTATTGCTCATTGTTTTAGTTATCTGACAGTATAAGACAAAGGATTCTCTATTGCTCATTGTTTTAGTTATCTGACAGTACAAGACAAAGGATTGCTCTATGACTAATTGTTTTAGTTATCTGATAGTACAAGACAAATGATTGTATATTATTAGTTGTTTTAGTTATATGACAGTGCAAGATAAGGTATTATACATCACTGGTTGTTTTAGTGGTCTGACAGAAACAATAAGGGATTTATATTAGTGGTTGTTTTAGTTATCTGACAGTACAAGGTAAGAGATTCTATATTATGAGTTTATTTATATGACAGTAGAAGACGGGATTTTACATAACTGGTTGTTTTAATGATTTAACAGAAAATGACGAGGGATTCTGTATTATTAGTTGTTTTAGTTATCAGACAGTACAAGGCAAGGGATTCTACAGTGGTAATTTTAGTTACCTGAAAATATAAGACAAAATATTCTACATTATCATCAGTTGCAGTTTAATATAAAATATTCTACACTATGATAAGATGTAGTTTGAAACTAAAGATCCTACAATATCAGGTATTGTATTCACTTGAATTTTAGGAGGTACATGTCAGTATTCTATACTATGAAATGATGCAAATCGTTGATTATACAATGCAAATGAATCCAAAATATTAAATTTTAGAATTAGTTTACAACTTGTGCTCATACAAAATATATGAGAATTAGAAAAGAAGGAAGTGTATGACAAAATTTGTGTTACTTATTAGTATAGAATGAACAAGAAGTAACAGAATATTATAATTATTCATACTGTCAGTGAACACTTGGGTCATTCCATGTCAAATCATCCAGATTTTGGAAAATTTTCCAGGTGACCCCCTTAGAATGCCTTGAAAAAATTCACATGTGTTCATCTACCCATATAATGAAACATTGCCAAAGATTGAATCAATATCTCTAGTAGTTTCTGACTTACAGCCCTGTAAAATTTAAATATTTTTTTTATTTTTGGCAAATTCATTTTTGGGCAACTTTGGCTGCTTAAAGCTGAAAAAATAATGGTGGTAGAAGGCTTAAATTTGCTACACTAACTGAATGAATCTCACAAATTCACAAATGGTCTCAAACCAAGTTTCTCTCTCTTAGGATTTTCATAGCGAGGGCTGTAAAATCACGTAAAAACCCAAAATTGTAACAAAAATTGGTTTATTTAATGAGCCATAGCTCTAAGACTAAGACTCTATGATGGAAGTAGATGTTAATGAGAAATGGGCCAGTCGGTTTTGAATATCAGCAAGAACAGGGTGCGAGCCGGCAGAGAACTAAGGGTGTCAGTATAAATTGTGCAGTCGAAGTACTGCTCAGCTTCAATATGATCCAGGGCAAGAGATATGGTGTACAGTTCAGCAGTGAACACAGAAGCTGTAGAGAGGATTCTGCATGCAAACACCGAACTGCAACAAACCATGGCAGATCCCATAGATTTATCTGAATTGGAACCATCCGTATAAATTGGAATGGAATGATTGTTCGAAAGATGTTCAGTAAATAAAAGACGGTACTTCCAATTGGGAGTATCTGCCTTTTTCAGATGACTTAAAGAAAGGTCACATTTGGGGGCTGAAATAAACCATGGGGGTGATTGGCTGACCAGTGGATTCTGCAATGTTATCCAAGGACAGACCCAATTCATCCAATTTGCGCCTGGATGCGAAGGCCAAAAGAAGCAATGGCAGAGTGTCTGTTCTGAAAAAGTAGGGCCCACTGAGGAAGGAAAACACATCCCCAGGTAGAATGCTTTGGTAAGGAATGAAGTTTCGAAGAATATAGTAAAAATAGTTGTAAACGGCGAAGGTGCAGAGAAGGTTCATGAGATTCAATGTATAAGCTTTGAACTGGAGAGATGCAGAAAGCCCCAGTGCAGAGTCGAAGTCCTAGATGATGAATGGGGTCCAGCATCTTTAAGGCCAAGGGTCTGGCAGAACCATAGACCATTGATCCATAGTCGAGTTTTGATCGAATAAGAGCACGATATATCTTTAACATAGAACATCGATCCTCTCCCCAACTGGTGGTAGAGAGGACATGGAGGATGTTCAGTGCTCTTGTGCATTTGACCCGTAGCTGCTTTAAGTGTGGTATAAAGGTCAGCTTACAGTCAAAGATAAGCCCCAAGAACTTGGTCTCAGGGACCACTGGCAGCAAACCTTCACCGATACGGAGTTCAGGATCAGGGTGAATACCCCGATGGCGACAAAAGTGCATGCAAACGATTTTAGAAAGAGAAAAATTAAAGCTGTTCACCATAGTCAACTTCAGTACATGAGTGAGGGCAGTTTGTAGTTGCCGCTCAATATATCTCGTGTCCGACGACTGACACAAGATGTGAAAGTCGTCGACATACAGCCCATTCGCAACAGTGAGAGGGAGTTATTCAGTGATGGAATTTATCTTTATACTGAAAAGTGTGACACTCAAAACACAGCCCTGAAGGACCCCAAGTTCCTGTACAAAAGAACGGGAAAGTGTTGAACCCACATAAACTTGGAATCTCCTGTCCATTAACAATTTTTTAATAAACAAAGGCAAATGGAGATGTAACATATATATATATGGAGGTCTCGCAAAATGCCATACCTCCATGTTGTGTCATAAGACTTCTCAATATCAAAGAATATTGATACAAGATGTTGGCATTTGAAAAAGGCTTCTCTGATTGATGTTTCAAGTCGAATTAGGTGGTCCATGGTGGAGTGCTGTCGTTGGAACCCACACTGGGTGGGCGAGAGGAGGTTGTTTGATTCAAGGAACCAAACAAGACGAGCATTAACCATCCTCTCTAAGGTTAATCTCAAAGCAATTGGATGGTAGTTTGAAGGAATCTTGGTATCTTTCCCAAGCTTAGAGAAAGGTAAGATAATAGCCTGGCACCAGGCATCAGGAGAAACATTCTCCTGCCAGATCTGGTTAAAAACAATTAGAAGAATATCAAGAGAAGCAGGAGAGAGAGATAGCACAGCATGTCATAGTGTACATCATCAGGTCCAACAGATGTACTGCCAGACCGATGAAGGGCCATTTTCAGTTCCACCAGTGTAAAGGGACAATTACAGTCAAAGAGACAGTCAGTTCGAAAAGAAAGAGGTGAACACTCTGCCCGAGTCTTGGTGGCCAAGAAGGTGAAGGAACAAGCAGAAGTGCTAGAAACCCGGCAAAAGCTTTCACCTAGAGTATCAGCAATGCTCCAGACATCATCTACCTCTTGGCCATCTGAAAGTAAGATCGACAGGGGCCCAGAATTGCAGTGCCCACTGACCTTTCGAATCCTATCCCATATGACCTTGGAACTGGTGGTAGAAGATATGCTAGTTGTGAACTTAATCCAAGATTCCTTCTGGCTTTGATGTCGTACCCACCTAGCATGGGCCAGTTGGAAAACAATGCAGTTCGAAAGTATCCCAGGCCCATTTTTGAGCCTTCCATGCCAGGTAGCAAGCAGGATTCCACCATGGAAAAGGATATTGTGGAAAACGTGTCAAGGTTTTAGGAATACACTGAGCAGCTGCTTGTATAATACAGTCAGTTACCACTGCCACACAGTTGTCTATTGATGGGTGATTCACAATGGCAGGATCAAGTTCTGTGAGAGCAGTGAAAGTGGACCAGTCTGCCTGATCCAGCTTCCATTGGGGCACGTGGGTAGGGTGGCACTGACCATGGCCAGTCTCTCTCAAAAGTATAGGAAAATGATCACTGCCTAGTGGATTATTGTCAACCCTCCATGAAAAATGGGAAAATAATGAAGGGGAGCAAACTGGGAGATCAATAGCAGTAAAGGACTGATTAGGTGCATGAAAATAAGTGGAAGAACCAGTATTGAAAAGAGAAAGATTGTGATCAAAGAGTATATGCTCTACAGAGTGACCCCTCCTATCAATAACAGCACTTCCCCAGAGGGGATGATGTTCATTAAAGTCCCCCAGGATTAGAAATGGAGATGGCAACTGTTCAATGAGAGCATCAAGGTCTGATTGATCTTTTGTCTCTCAAGGAGACAGGTAGAGAGAAAAATCAGTGATGGTATGACCCAAGGAAACACGGATGGCTATGGCCTCCAAGGGTGTGTTGAGTGATAAAGACAAGGTGGGCACATGCTGATCAACCAATATTGCCACCCCTCCCTGTACTCGTCCATCACACAGCCTGTCATTTCTGTACAGAGAAAACTGCCGAATGGTGACTGTATCAGCAGGTTTTAGAAATGTTTCTTGTAAGGAAAGACATACAGGATGGTAGGAAGCAATCAGTGTTTTGATATCATCAAGATTAGAACATAATCCTCAACAGTTCCATTGTATCAAGGTGGTCATTTTTAATGATGGGTAGGCAAAGTGGCTAGAGAACCCTTCTGTTTACGACCACGTCTTTCTTCCTTACTGTTCTTATTCGGAGGAGGTCTATCAACCTCCATGGATCCTGTCCTGGGTCGATTGGGCAGGTCTTTGTTGTTGGAAGGGGATTTCAGTGACTGAGGACATGAACGAATGATAGTTTTGCATCTTGGGGTGGGAGAAAAAAAATGTATCAGAAGAAATGCCTGCATTTGAAACTGAAGTATGTGGATCTTGAGGTTTGTTGGAATGTATGGGAGGAACAGGGATGGGTGTGGAAGTCGATTCATCAACCTTTTTAACCATGGAGGTCAAAAAGCTTTTCATTTGTTTTGAAAATGATTCTCTTGAAGGCTCAGAGAGATCTGTCTGCACTCCCACTGTAGTTGTGGAATGAAGTGCAGCAGCATATGTCTGAGATGGAGTGGCAGACAGCAATTTCCAAGCCTCAGGACAACTAATGTTATGAATCGTTTTCAAATGCTGCACCTCCTTTTCCTCCAACCATTTTGGGCAAGAACGAAAGTAGGAAGGGTGGGAACCATTACAGTTGACACAATGTTGGTCTGTGTCACACTCATAGGTATCGTGTTCCTTGCCACCACAATGAGCACATGTCAGGGAATCACAACATGAAGTCTTTGAATGGCCGAACCTCTGATATTGGAAACATTGGAGAGGGTTTGGAATGTACAGCCATACCCTTGTAAATTAGATAACTTGCCTTGATGGTGGCAGGTGCACGTGGTGATGTAAATGTCAAAATGAGGATATTTGTCACCAGTGTAACTCCATCTTTGCAAATGGAGATGTGCCTCACTGCAGAAACTCCTTGAATAGAGAGACCAGCAAGAATCTCTGACTTGGGGACATTCTTCAAATCCCTCTCAACAACAACTCCTCATGATGAATTCAAGCTAGCATGAGGGGTAACCTCAACAGGTACATCCCCAATTGCCTTTGAATTCAAGAGGAATTCACTGTATTGGGATGTGGATGTTTCAACCAATGTCTCCAGATCGAAGCTTCTTTACTGACTTTGGAGAGCCAGCAAGTCCTTCTAGTCCCTTCTGAACAAAAAAGGGGGACATTTGCCCTAAAGGTTTTTCTGAAAGAGAATGTAATATAAGAAAATGAGGTACAGGTGTTACAGATGTTGAAGATTGCTGCTCAGAGTCTTCAAGACATGGTCATTTACCTATTGACTGTTTTTTCACTATTTAAAATTTTGTTTTGGAGGATCCATAGGAAAAAAAGGAAAATTTCAGTACCCACTGACTCCACCCACCATGGAGCCCTATGAGGGGATGCACTACAATGTCATGCAAGGACACGGCAGCAACACCAGGGTTTCGTGAACACTATACCCAAACACCAGCATCAGACACAATGTCCACAACACCCGTTGAGATATTCCAACACTGGTACTTGGTTGACTCTAGCCCAAGTGGACCAGCCAATTGACCCAAGGGAGCCACCCAAAGACTGCCCCGTCTACAGGAATTCAAGGCCAAAGTGGTGTGTTAGGATTGGTCCCCTCAACCACCAGGATCTTCTCCACCCCTTCACGGGTCGCCATGCAGGGCAAACACGTGGGTGGATGGTTAGATCCCAGAGGAGGTAAACTGAAAGAACAGAACCTTCCCTGGGAGGTCCCCTCACCATGTACAGGAATCCACACCGAGGGTGTCTGGTTTGAATGATCAATGCAATCAAGAAATAGGTAATACACATGAGGGCACATTACAAACAAAAACCTAAACATTAGATCAACTGCTGTTTATGTTCTTCTGGGTATGGAATTAGAAGTGTATAAAACAATAAAAACCCTTAAAACTATCTACCTTTTAACATTATATATGGAACATTAATGTTGAAGTTCTTTCAACAGCTGAGTTACAGAGTAAACATGCAACTCTTAACTGATCTCCTCATTTTTCGTGAATATATACAGTCAGTAATAAGACTTTTATAAAACACTTAAATACCCTTTAAAATTTTAAAACATTGATGAAAAATGAGTTTTATGTTTGATAAGAACAATGCTGTTATTTCCAGACATGGTATCTACAAAATTTAGAAACTAATAAAAGGAAATTTGATTCATAACAAAATATTATACTGACAAATTTTTTTATATATATCTAATAATGATTAAAACTCATCAGTAAAATTTTATTGTATGTTGAAACACTGGTAACATTGAAAAGAAAAAAAAGTCTTCATAAAATGTGAAAATGTTAATAAAATGTCTAGAAAGTAAAATAATTTAAGAAAATATAGTTGAAGTGTTAAAAAAAAACCAAAAATTTACCTTTAAAATCATCAGAACTGACACAAGAGCATATATAGTATGGAGAACTGCAACAATCAGAACACATATAGCAAGGGCTAAATGGGAATCAATGTTGTTTATTCCTTGGATAAAGCCACTATCCGAAGAAAGAAAAGAGCAAAAAATAATTACAGCACATGCAACTCAGTCATCATGCAGTTGAATGAAATAAAAGGTTACCTCACATTAAAAGGTGCATTAGTAGCATTGTTTTCTAGCTAAAGTAACAAGAAAATAAAAGTAAAGGTTAGCAAACGAAGTTTCCAAAAAAATAATACAGCCACAATTAACTCTGTAAAAGAAATTGTTAATTATGCTCATTAGTGTTATTTTATATCACTTCATGCAAATGGAAACCCAAAAGTCAAGAGCAAATCTCAAGTGTGAAAGATGTTTCTTCATTCATCAGGTACAGTAATTTCTTGTCAGAGAACAAGATACCATCTAAAGAAAGAACAAAATTTTACTTCATATATTGTTATAAAATGTTTTAGTGTCATAGCTTAATACATTACTAAGTTTCATTGTTAAGGAGTTTCAACTGAACCTTAAGCAATGAGATGGAGGAGGTAACAGCTATCACACCCCATAGGAATCCAATGACCAGAACAATCCCGCCTACAGCATAATTGCTCATCGTCACAGGTTGAGTTTGCAAGGAGGCCAAACCATTCACAATGCCACTGAAAAGGTCCAAGAAATTAAGTTTTTTTAATTGTCACAAATACCTGTAACTTCAAGGACTCAACATATACACAAATTAAATTATCTTTATGATGAACTATCATTCAAATTGATGAAGATTACAAACTAATATTTTTGTACCAGTCATTTACAATATATTCAAGTTAATTTTACTTTAATATGGCAAATTTTAAACCATTAATACATCCTAAAAGTATTATTTAAAACTTTTCATTAATCACTACTCTTGGAAGGTTGTGGATATTACTGATTAACCATGGTGAAGGTGACAGAGGGAGTAAACTATCTAGAATATGAGAGCTTAAAACCACAAGCTACACTGCAGGACTATTGTTATTATGAACAGTTGTCAGATAGAGTAAGGACAGACATGGCTACATCAACTGTAATGATGTGGTGAGGCTCAAAAATTATTCTAATGTAACATACTCAACTTCTGATAAGGCTCAAATCTGCAACAAGTCAATAGTGACCTTAGTGCATCCAGTATTGTTATGATGTGAACAAGTAACATCTCTGAAGAGTGAGCATGATTTCCACAAATATGACTGTTCAAGAAGAAATGGGATGTGTAAGAAATGAGATATGCACACTCACACACGGGGAAGGGCAGGTATTTCCAATTTGTTTATTTTACTAGCTTTTAAATATCTTTCAAGGTTCCATTTTTATACAACTTTTTTCATACATACATACATATAACATCTCTATATGGATGACCTCTTTATTCTGACTTTGTTTTTGTTTTACATGTAAAATGGTTTGGTCACAAATAAATATTTTGTTTTGGTTTGAAAACTGAATGAAAATAAGATTCTATTTAGAGTGGGACTAGGACCCAGTTGGCAGAAGTTAACAACATTGTGTTTCAGATCATTATTCCTTTCCCTCATGTCAGATTTTTAATTACCATACCTCCTTAAGACATTAGTTTTAACCTAGATAGGAACTCATGATTAAAATGATCAAAACAAGATCCATAAAAAAATAGTTGATATTTGTGCTACAGTTACCATTTTGTGTTTCTATGTATACTATATGTTTTACATTTTTTACAAAGGGAGAAGCCTATGATTTTCACACCTTTTGACAGTATTTTGATTAATCTAGCAGATATAGAACTGATGTGATGTTACATTATTTAATATAGTAGTGATCCAACATTTGGAACAGCTTTGGAAATACCCCATACTTGGATAAAAGTTTGGTACAAATATTTATATTCAAAGCAGCATTACTCTATTCTTCTAGCTTGGTTGAGTCCTAAATGGGCCTGTAGAAAAATGGTAAATTTTCAAAATTAAAGTGGAAGCAAACTCTACCAGAAGTCAATCAGAGTCTGGCTAAAAGCATCCTGTGCAAAAAAAAACAGTTTGTTCAGGCCATCAACAAAGAGCAATAGAAAGTGCATTATTAACAAATACAGTATATTGAATGAGACATTCTAAACAGGAAATAAATTAGACAATATGTCTATAAAACAAACATCACATTATGTGTCACCATCCAATAAACTCAGTGTACAGTAATGTAATATTAGCTGACACAATAAATTCAAGATTTCCTGTTCTTCAAAAGCTTATCACAAAGAAAGTACAATATAGTTAGAAATACAACAGTTAAACAATAAATATTATAACACTTCATAAAATACAATTAGTATGGGTTACCATCCACAAATCATGGTATTTAACACAATGAATTACCACTTCACAAATATACTATGTGATCTGATACTACAGAGGATATATCTTACACAATAACTATTGAATAAACAACAACTTAAAATATTGTATGATGCTCACTTTAGTTACCTGTGGAAGGTACGTGTGAAAGTACATTGTTTATTTTAATCCAATGTTTAATATGTAATATGTGACATGCACAGTAACGTATGTTCCTTTTACCTATATGGTCCTTGCCATAATGTTTCCATTTCATACATGTGTGTGTGCGTGTGTGGTTTTGAAATAAGCAATAAAAAAAAAATCATAACTACAACAGACATTTTTCTATGTTTTAAGAAAAGTACCTAAAATTTTAGAAGTAATATATACACATATGTAATGTATTATAACCAAAGTTTAACTGTATTTTACAAAACACTGGTCTACTAGAATACTATTCTTAATAGCTGTTATGAAGTCTGTTGAATTAACCAAGCCCATATAGGTATAGTAGTGAAAGTAACAGATGAAATAGTTTTTTTATAATGAAAAACATTTGATAATTATTCAGAGGATATCAGGAGATTTTGATATTTGACAATTTTCTGATGCATAAAAGGACATTTTAATCTTAAAATCAAAGTTATTTCATGTATTAGATAGTTAACATTAGAAAATTAAAAAACGCATGAGCAAATAATTAATTTAAAAAATATTAAATCTTAATTTAAAAATCTGAAGCTATGTGGGTACAAATGCCTTGTAATGTTTATTGGTAAACTGTGTAATGAGAAAATATGATTAATGTATTAAAAAGTTACAGTATAACTGCTTCATAGTTATTTTTGGAAATATGGGCGAGGTGGAATACACCCAACCACATTACAATGGATAAAGGAATTAAAATGTAGCAAATTATTAGGTTAGATAAGGAATTTTAAATGAAATAAACAAAGTATTTGTGATCAAGAAGAGCACAAGCTAGGTGTGAGAGTTGTGGTATTCAATACGAGTTTGCTGATAACTGGATCCATTGTTCACAAAATTATGTGGTTTCGAGAACATCTATCACCATAGTCGAGAGGATCTAAATGCAAACTTAAAAAACAAAAACAATCTATTATCTTTGACTGTAAAAATAAAGAGTTTAATTGCCTATTAAAATGTACAATCTCTCTAGAAAAAAAGGGTAATTTATATTTCTTTTTTGTTCTGTCATGGTTACATGGTCATTGAATCAAGCAGAGCCATTAAGTAGTGTTAGAGTGCAGAAATAATACACAAAATACAGTTTTAATGAAGAAAACAACTGACATTTACTCAGAAGGATCTGAATGAAATCTAGAAGCTGTAAAATCATAAAAGTATTTTTATTCTTAACATGAAAATTATCTTCCCCTTAAACGTACTAAGCACAGGTTTCATAAATTCAAAGACAAGTCTTTCATGGGAATATTTAATTAAAAAATGTGATTCTTGAGTACAATAGCCTTGTAATATTTACTCCAAGCCTGCCAAATTTCATGAAGCTGCACTTACTTTAAAATTACAAGATGTATAATTTAATGGTTACGTGGCAGTTACAAGGTCAGCTGAAAAGATCAAGCCCGTATAAGGAAACTTAATGATATGCTAAAATTAAAAAAAAATTTTCCTCAAGGTAAGTCTTCATTGGGCTTTGCAAAATTGTGTGTTTATGGTGTAAAATATGTGAGGTTCAATGGTACATGTCTATGTATAAAAAAGTCCTTTCCACAAAGTTCTGAAAACAAATTTAATATTGATATAACTTAGGAAAACTAAACAGGATTTGTAATCCTTGCAGAATAATTAATGCTAAAGAAACAAGATATAAATCTCACCATCCACCAATCCCTGGTATTCCAATAGCATACAGGATAGAAATGATTGTTTGAAAGAAGAACACAAAGAAGAAAACCATGAAACTGAAGGAGCTGTCACTTCTAGAAGAGTGAAATAAATATTCTGTGGTTAAGTTTTTAATGAAAAATAATATTTAACATCACTTTTAACAACATGAAAATAAATACTTTATGTTGCAAAACACAAAAGTGTTGTGTTAGCAATCTTTTCCCAAAACTAAACTATTATGACTTAAATTGACAATAATTACAATTCAGTCTGGTTTACACAATAATAGTTAGTGTCTGTTAAAACTAGTAATATAAACAGCACTTTCTTGAACCACTATAAGACTGGACAGATTGATAATAAATCCAACTAATGTCTATAATGTAATATATACAGAATATGTTCAAATATCGCATACACACAAAAATTACAGCAGGAAAATGAGTGAATGCATTTTTGTAATGGAATAATAAGCGAGAAATGGAGAATGAAAAGATGTCAAAAATAAATAAAGCTGATATGCAAGGGATAATAGTGAGAAAAGTCGACTTACTACGTCTGTTGTGTCCTAGCCAATCTAATGGATTCTGATATTAGATGAAAGGCCTTGTCAATACTGGTCTAATATGGTTGACAACTTACAATATATTCTTCTCTACTTTTACTCAGAAGTGACTTTTCAGTTTGTATAGTGAAATGTTTTATTTTTTATTGTTTTTCTTAAGTTACTAAAGTATAACTTTCATAATTATGATGAATGATTGTAAAAATACCAGTTAAATGTCATTGTAATCTACTTGCTTGTGTATTTATTTTAGGTTTGCAATAGAGAAAAGTTTTCCTTGAAGTTCTTTTACTTTGAAATGGCATGTATATAATGACATGCTAAAATCACTGTTACAGTTTCAAGCAGGTCTATATGGTTATGGAGGTGGATTACATACACTTCCCATCTAAAACTTAAGATATACTTCATCAATGTTACATAATATAATTTTATAACAAAATAAATCAGCCTTTACCTGAAAGCTTTATACAATGGACGAAACCAGCAGAGAAAGGAAAGTGGTGTGAAGAGGACTAGGGCTAGAAGGGCAAATCCAAAAGTAGTTCCGCCACCAACAGTGATAAACATCGCAAAAGCACCAATCACATTCAAACATAGAACACAAAAGTAAACTGAAAGATAAAATATGTTAGTCTCAGTCCAATGTACAATAAAGTTAAGGATCACTTCATTCAACTAAAATTAAAACTTTCATTTTTAAAGTCAATAAATCTTCATCAAAACAGATTGTATTCTAATTTTCTAGAGTGATAACTTCATCTACCTTCAATACAATGGTAGAACGATGAAGTTGAATGAAGAATTCATAAAGGAATGGTTACATTTACAAGATTTATTTGATAAGCTGGTATAACATACTTTAAACTACAAGTACAGAAAACAAAATGTACTAATTTCAATATAATTCAACAACTTGTAGAAGGTCAAGCTATTGTAAATGTTTTCTTAAATATCTCAACTCTTTCATATTTCTCACATTTGATAAAAAAAAAAAAAATAGCCTATATGTATTCTAGTACTTATGTATATGGCACCCGTCAATTTCATTGACCTTGAAATGTTCATGTTATGATCTCTTTACGGCTACATTCAAAATTTATATTAAACAACTTCATTAAAACTGTATAACAATGAACTGGGCATTAAAATACAATTAATAATTCAAATTTTAATATCATTTAAGTGTTAATATCTTATTTCTAAAAGCATATCTTTAGTAAATTCATAATCTTCACTCTTCTGCCACAAAATATCTGCCCTCTGATCATTACCATTTAGAATTTATAACTTCAAAAACACAGTTTCTATAATGCTCAAAGAAAAACTACACATACTGAAAAGAATGAAAACTTGAACTTTCTATTTCCTTGTTTTGCTGAGATACCAAGAAATTTGTCAAACCTACAAGAGAAGTACCTCTAACCTTTTCATGTATTTCAAACCAATTATTTACACATGCCTACTTGCCTACAAACATTTTTTATAACTTACAAAAAGGGAATATTGTGATATAGAGGAATCATTAAGTTTTTTAGCTTTAGCAAAAAACTGACAATTCTCAAGAAAATCATGACAAGTGTTAAGTGAGATCATTGCTTAGAGTACAGTTTTCGTGGGTTTTTTTGTATTTGAACTTCAAGCAAAGCTACTCAAGGGCTCTCTGTGCTAGCCATCCCTAATTTAGTAGTGTAAGTTTGTTTGTTGTTTGTTTTTGAATTTCGCACAAAGCTACTTGAGGGCTATCTGTGCTAGCCGTCCCTAATTTAGCAGTGTAAGACTAGAGGGAAGGCAACTAGTCATCACCACCCACCACCAACTCTTGGGCTACTCTTTTACCAACGAATAGTGGGATTGACCGTAACAATTATAATACCCCACAGCTGGGAGGGCAAGCATGTTTGGCGCGATGCGGGTGAGAACCCGTGACCCTCGGATTACGAGTCGCACGCCTTACGCACTAGGCCATGCCAGGCCCAGTAGTGTAAGACTAGAGGGAAGACAGCTAGTCATCACCACCCACTGCCAATTCTTGGGCTACTCTTTTACCAATGAATAGTGGGATTGACCATCACATTATAACACCCCCATGGCTGAAAAGGCGAGCATGTTTGGTGTGACAGGGATGCAAACCCGCGACCCTCAGATTACGAGTTGCACACCATAACCCACTTGGCCATACCGGGCCTCCTCTTAGAGCAATAACAGAATTTAACCTATTTACAGCTTAGTTAAAAAGCCAGATAAATTAATAGTTTCAAAACATTTCATTCTGGTACCAGATTTATTTTTTGTGTTATAAAATGCATTTGAAAACTACATGAATTATATTTTGGACAATCAACACAGAAAAAAAGTGGGCTTATTAAATCATAGCCTTCAGGTACAAATGGTCTTTACTCCTAAATTATCTGTTTAATTTTAGTGGTTTTCTTTTTTTGAGTAAGTTTTAATTGAACGTTACTAAAATGTAAAAATCAAAAATTTTAAATTAGATAAAACCTAAATGAAACAAAAAATAAACATTTTCACAAGGTCAGTCAACATTGAAGCTGTCACAGTATGCATGTTGAATTCTGTAAACAGATTGTGCTTTTTACCCCAAGCTCTTCCATTTCATTTATTGCTTTTCATGTCTGAAATGTTCCAAAGTACAGTAACAAAATCATAAAATGAAAATAAAGCATAGTAGCTGTGTAAATTTCATTAATCTTGCTAGTAACCAACATGCAACTAGGAAACTGTACACATCCCTGAAGATATTAAAACTTAAGAAATTTGGTAAGCTTTAAGTAAAAATTACAAGTCTTGTACATAAAGAAATCTAGTTTTTAAACAAAGTATAATAAATAAAAGATTTATTTCAATATCTATGTTTGTTTCAGTTTAACATATATTTAATAGTGTAATTTGTATTGTTAAATGTGTATTGTGCAAGTCCCATCTGCTCTCTAAATTTGTAGAAGATTCTCGAGTGTAAGAATCAACAATATATACTTTATAAAAGCATCAACATACCTTTGAATATTGTTGCCAAGTGAACTTTCAAGAATGTTGCCATAAAGTTTATAAATCAACACACCAAGATATAGTTAAATAATATATTGCTGGTCTGCTACAATCAGTACATTATAAACCTCAAAAAGATACAATTATGATAAACACGTATTTATTCGAAAACTATAGATATTTGAACAGGAACATTTATAGATTTTGAACATTACAAACCCTTCAACAAATGAGAATTAACTCGGAATGTTAGGGTTTCTATAAAGACATCACATAACTTCGGTGAAAAAATTCACATGCAAGAAGTGCGAGATACCCTATCCATTAAGTGAACTGTACCAACATCAACACTGAATTTATTCATTCATTATGAACCAATGATTAAATATTCAGTTCCAGACCAGATAGAAGACTCAGTATTGTTTGTAAAACTCTTGTATGTAATAACCATTATTATAAATTGCATTGTTATTTGTATATTAAAACATTTGTATCACAAAAGAAAATTGTGTGCCAACTTTATTAGCATCATAAAACACGTATTGAAATTGAATTAACTTGTAAACTAAAATCAAAATTTCTGACTATTTGAAATCATAAGATATAATATACTTAGAATAATAAATTAGAGACTCATTCAAGAAATATTAATACATAACACTATTTCTATTAAAGACTTGTCTGTGGATTTACAAAGTTATTATTACTTCAGTCTAAGTAAATCATGATTTTCATGCTAATATATATTTATTTACAGCTTTCATATTTCATTTGAATAACTTCTAGAACACCTTAAATACTTTTTTGTTTGTATCAGTAAAATTTACTATTTTATTTATTATTATTATAACTATAGCAATAAACACACAGTAAAATGACAAGTCAAAAACTGTGTAATCATATTAAGAACACCTAATTTTTAAATGACTGCAGTCTGTAACAGACAATCACAATTATTTATCATAATCTTAGCTTTTAATTAAGAAATTCAAGTTAAGCGAACATCAGATATTTCAGTAGTTTACATTTCAATATGCAATGGAGAAATGAATAACAAAATACAATGTGTGGTATATTTCTGTCACTGTACACCTAATTCCAAATATATTAATAGTTCAGTGAAACAAAAGAATACAAACTTATATGAAAGCAAATAATTCTTTGTCAATAAGAATAAACTGAACGTTAAAAAATCATGCAATATTCATATTGGCTCTTGGAGTACATGTTATAAACTACAATCGTTGTTTCATTCAGTTTATTCTTAATTTACATCAAATTATAAAAAAAAACATGTTTGTTATATAGCCTGTAAAACTTCAATTACATATAAAGCTTGGAAAATAAGTAGTCCTCACCTAAGCCTCTTTGTCCCTTAGCTAAGAAAAATCTCATGCACAGTTGCAGAGATGCCAACCATTATGATTTGAGCATAATCAATACGATTTGGTGTATACATTATGACTATATGCTCATAGAGACAAATATTACAACTTGTTGAAACTCCCAAATTATTATAGGCCTATACAATAAAGTGATAAATTGTCTCCACAGGGCTTGAAAGGGTTGAAAAGAAAATTTCTCATGAGATACAAATAAATTTTGATAAATAAAACATAGTCCAAATGGCTACTTGCAATAATCATATTTGTGCTTGAAATAATAAAAAATATATTAGTATCTCCGACGTCTACCAACAGTTTGAGTGAGGTGCTTCTCCATACTGGGTACGTGGGGGGAATCCATAGTTACGTCATCAGTGCTTGTCAGCCAATCAGCGCTCGCGTAGATGGGTATTTCTCGTTTTCTAAGCGGCATAGAAACACCAATGCGATCATTCACAAGATAGAAAAAAAGAGGCCCCGTACACCAGATTGTCTTGTTTCTGGCAAATCTAGAAGGACAAACTGTGAAAGAGCTCTGTCTACAATCATTATGCTCAGTCATTTGAAATAGTTGGCATCTCTGCAGTTGGCAACTAAATGAAAATATTTATTCAAGCAACTTTAGTAGTGCTTAGAAAAGCATAAAAAAAAAAAGGAAGATTTTACATTCTTTGTGAAACAGCTTTAGTTTCCAATGTTTAATTTAGAACCATCTTACAATTAGAGTAAGGTTAAACTAAAGTAACATTACAGAAGAGATTCTTCACAAAAAACAAAAGGTATCTAGAAAAATTATTATTTCTAGTTTTGGATTCGTAAGATTCACTATGCTAAATAAACTGATAACAGTCTCTTATTTCTACAGTTTTCGATTTAGAAGTACAATATTAATTTCACAAAAATGTTCGAAAAGTAACACTTGTGAAAAAACAAATATAACTTCTATCAGTTGTAACTGCCTAAAACTTAATTTGTTCCCCCACAAGTTAAACATTAGTGATACAAAATTCTCAAATCCATATTTTAAAACATCTGGTCAAAACTTACACATCCATAAGTAGTACATAGTCCTCACAGTCTTCTGAAATTCAATGGGAATCTCCACAGATATATCTTGATAAAAGCAAGGTCCGAAACAGCATTTGGCTGGTAAAGGTGGCCAATTATTTGCTCGAACTGTAATAATAATAATAATAATAATAAATCCTTAACTCAGAATGGAAACCAAAACTGTCCTTAGAAATGGGTAATAATTAGGTCTTCCTATAGAATTAACTATTTGAATCTTGGTTAAATATCATCAACAATGATCTATTGAAAATAACAATGAACCGTTACTGTGGAATATATATACAATGTTACAATGTGAATTGTACTGAGAACATAAGTATAATAAACAAATCTGTTTAATATTTTACCAATTTAAGAAGTATATATTTTAATAGCTGTTTTGCTTGACCATTGACCATTTATGTACACTCAAAACAACCAAATCTCAGCTTATGCAATACTTAAATATAGAATAGGTGTTTCAAAAAAAAAACAAAAAAACTTACCATCTGTTCCAACATTTCTCAAAGCTTGTTCTCTTTCCTGGAGTTCAGCTGCTTTTCGTTCTAGCTCCTGAAAAAAATAACTTCTCAGAAACACTTCGTGATTGTGAAATGTTACAAATATTGAAATTTTGATTAATTTCTTTTCATGAGCATCCAATGAAAAACAACAATTAATAAAAAAAATTAAAAACAATGGCCAATAAGCACTAATAAAATATATAAAAATACAATGGGAACAATATTGGACTAAAGTTAATGAAATTAAGTTACTTAATGTCCTAAAACACATTAAAAAGGTAGCTAGTGTAGATTTTTTACATCATTTTATGTAATGAATGACCATATCTGAAAAAAAAGAAGCAAAAAAAATTGATGAATGTTTTAGTGAGCTACAGTATAACAAACCATAAAAGATAACTTGTACTAAATCAACTAGACAATGAAAACATTATATGGAGCTGAGATGACTACCATGAGAAAACACAAAATTCACATATAATATTCTTTCAAACTACAGGATGTCTTGAATGGTATAGAGCCATAGGAACTTCAACAAATTTTATGGAATATATTCCACCTGTTGTCCTTGTAATTCAAAACAAGTGAGGATTAACTTGACCCTATGATGTCTTGACAATGCCATAATCAGTCATGTACATGCAAAAAAGTATGCAAATCACATATGGATCTAGACTTTTCAGACACCCTGTTTGTTAAAAAATTTGGCTGGTTGAGTTTTGTCACAAAAAAGTGATATTCAAATTCATTGGCAGTATCCAGTGTGTAGATTGAATTTATTTTTACATTATACTAAGTACAACATTTCAAACATTAATGCAATCATATTTCACTACTAACAAACTAAAAATTATACTATTACTTGAAACAATTATACTTATTCTAATATTAAATGTTTTTCCTACTACTTACCATAAACTGTCAATAGGTTTGAATACATACCATCTTACTTCTGCAGCTGTATGTAGTTGTTTAGTCATGATCAAAAACAAACAAAAAAAACCTACAAGGTTTTCACTTGTACAAAATGCTTCCTTCCTATCATTCCCACAAATTGAAACAGTGAATGTTAGAGAAGCCATTCTAAATAATATTTGAATACAGGATGGCTGTAAAGTGTGCATGTGCATGTGTCCCTACAGGTACATATAAAAATTAATAAATCACATAGTAAGCCTACATATGTCATGCAAAATTTATTTAAAGTACTACTAAAAGACAAATATGATATTCCAAAACAAAAAACGAACAGTATTCTATCATAAAATCATACATCCTGTTTTGATAGCTTTGAAACAATGATGCAAACATTACAAAAAGTTTTGCAAAAGGAAATAAATAAAACTGCAACATAAAATTACAAAAGGTCCCAACTGAACAAAGAATAAACACTTCTATCACAGTGAAGGGGCCTGAATTAAAAAATAAATGACTATTAACTATTATTATTATTATTATTATAGTATAAGAGTATTTCAAACAACTGCTTTTTGACATGATGTGCAAACATCAACAATAATGTTGCACAATTTATATTTAGTATTTGTAAATATGTAAATTGAAGGTAAGGAGAGCTGTACACCTAGACATACTTGCTGACGTTTCTGGAGATCCTGTTGATTAACAGACTGTGATGCCGATGGTGTATAAGTGGGTGGGGGTTCGGAAACAGGCTTTATAATTGCTGGTTCACCAGAAGGTGGATCATCTCGATATTGAGGAGGGTGGGAAGCACCACGTACTTGCTGTATAATAAGAGAATGAACAAACATTATGAATAAACAAACAAATGACAGAACTTTCAATAAATCACTAAGCTAATAGGCACTGTCAAGTTCAAATCAAAATTAAAGTTTAAAATTGTTACTCAGAAGTTTCAACAAACCTGTTACAAACAGATGCTTGTACAAAAGAAAAAAACTAAACATTACATAAGATTCAAAACTGCCTATAAGTAAACATTAATGAATGTAGAATATATCTGTTTACACAAGTCAAACTGTAATGTAGATATTTCAATTAAGATACCTGAGCATAATTGTCTCAACACCAACAAGTTTCTTTCAAATACAGTGTTTTACACTCAGGATCAGTCAACCTGACTGACCTCATGATCTCTTTGTCCTCATTTAGTCTTCATACATTTAATACTTCTAAATTTCAATAGTGTGTATATATTAACAAAATTTAGTCTTTTGTTAATGTAAGTATTTTTAATAAACTAAAATAAAGATTTTTCTAAGAATACATGGACTTTGTTCTGAATACTCCGAAAAGTAACTTTCATGTTGAAAATACTTTTTCTCATCTAAAAATTTCATTTTCTTTGTGTAATCCATAAAAGCTACAAAATACAATTCAAATATTTTTTAGCAGTAAAACCTTGTTATTTTCTCAACCATATCTACATGGAATTGGTCAAATTGAGTGACCTTGTAACCACCAAAAACAAATTAAATAAACCTAAATCACCCTTCTTTCTAAAATGATTTTAAATTGTAACATGAAACTACAATAATTTATTCTAAGTAGTTTTAAGCTTATAACAGTATACATCCTATTTATAATTTAATTATTGTTTTATTGATCATTTTGATTTCCCCCTTTGAACTATGTCTAACTTCTATCTGCATCATTATAAGTTATAAATTAAAATGTATTTCAGAACAGCTGGTATAGGTGTTAACACTTTTATTGATACGTAGAGAACAATGTTTCGGCCTTCTCTGGTTAACAATACAAGTTTTAATACCCACACCAAACGTTCTAGGATATATTTTTATTTCAAGCAGGTTTCTCGTCATCAAGAAGTTGCAAATCACTCGGGGAATGTGCAGCTCATGTTGCACTATTGAATCACATTACTCACAAGCAACTATGAGCTGCTCTAGCACATGCTTCCAGAAATATTTTAATTTTATTATTTATTTTACCTTTTTTTTCTAAACTAAACTTCTCCTATTTTTACATTTTAGTTACTTTATAATAACAAATAAAGAAACAAGGGATAAGGCACTTATGAAATTTTTTTTCACGTTGATTATTGATGGCAATTTATTTTATTGGTAATAATACACTAAAAACATTTATTTAGTTAACAAATGCATGAAGGAACACAGAATAATAAAAAAGTAAACAATTTCCTCTCACTCTCAAAATATTCCTGGCTTTCTAACCATGACACAAGAGTAGTTACAAATTCATCCAAGTTAGTTGTTAACTTTCCCACAGGGACAAAGGCTGTACTCTTCAGTGAAACTGACAATAGTTTTTTTTCAAAACAAAATGTTATATAATACATTTGATAACGTTTTTTGTTTAAATAAATCTCTGTACATTCTACCAACACATGTACTGAGATTTATTTAAACAGAAAACATAACACTAATACAAACTGTACAGTTGATACATTTTAAATTGGTGTCGACTTCATTCTAAATCCTACTTTTCCAAAATAGCTGGCATTTTATCACACAAAGCACAGCAAGACATCATGATACTTACTGGGGGAACTCTGCTCTGATTTCCAGTATCTGCAAAGGGATTATAGTCCTCAAAATTTGATGGAGTTTGTCTTGTTTGTCCAGTCACTTGTGTGACAGCAGGATCCTACAGTTAAACCAAGCAATTCTTTTAATTATCTAGTACACTAACAACAAGAAAAACTAACATAATAAAACCATGACATAAGATATAATTTTCTCATCTAGTCAGACAAGTCCAAACAACTAGCTTTTTTCAAGATTCTGTTAAATCTGTATGACACAAAAATAGGGAAATTTATTTCACACTTTGAAAGTTAAAAAATAAAATGTAATTAACTTTCTGAAAGCTATAAAACTATTATTATTTACTCATAGCCAAGTAAACTCAAACTACTAAATACAAAGGAGTCGTTTGTTGGACTTTTATTAAAGGTTCTCTGAAAATCAATATTCATTTTGTTGCAAACATCAAAACTTACCCTTACTATAGAAGTCAATTATATCAAGATGTATGGAGTTTCTCAATAATAGCTCTCTCATTTCTACAGTTATAAATTACGATCTTGCAATGACAAGAGTTATTTAAAATAGAAAAAAAAAAGCCATTTATCCTAAATTGGCACTGTGCAGCTATATGCTAAATTATGTAATATTCAGCTATAAGATACAGTCCAATCTGTCACTGTTTATTAAGACACCAACACAAAATTATGTATTTCTTTAAAACTGTATTGTTGTTCATCATAAGATGTACCAAGCATCATGCAATTAACACAATTTTTAACCTTAAATTGTAAGAATGGAGATTTCTTGCCATTTTGAGATTACATAAGCAATCTTTGCATACAAGTTTGTCTAAAATATAAAAAAAAATAACTGTCCATGAAAACAAAAACCGTTGTAGTGTTTTAAGATTTGCTTTTAAAAATGTGAAGAGCTGATCTGTGATTCACTTGTATTATCAAAATTTTAATATAAAATTTCATAATGAAAGTTAGCTTAAGATATTTCATTATTCATAATAGCCTTAACAACATAAAAACATAGGAATAATCAAGGCAAAAATAAGACTAAATGCATCTATTTGAACTGGGAAATTTTTCACCACACTTACTAAAGGTACAAAGAAAAAATGATTAGCAGTTTAAATAATAAAAATTTAATTTATTATTATCCAACCCTAACATTCATATCACTGAATGTTATAATGAAAGACAAGTCTACTATGGTTCATCATGAAGAGCCTCAAAATCTCTAGTTAGCCTACAACAGCTATTTGTCACTTGTAGATAAATCAAATAAAGGTAACCAATAATGAGGCTTGGTAACAGTTAAATCTCAACTACTAAAATTTAACTGCTAAAGGCTGGAAATAGAAACATTAAACATAAAATTTAATGTTTTAGAAAACCATAAACAGAATAAACACTGCCTTCAGACAAAAACTATTTCTCTATTAATTCTACTTTTTAAAACTTTCCAGAAAACAATGGATGTAATGTTTTTAATTCACTTGTTTAATTACAATACAGATATGAAAAGATAGATCTAGGGACTTGTTCAGAGAGCAAAGAGTGGCCGAAATACACTGAATAGTTTTGTCATATTGGTTATTATAATGCATTATTCTGGTTGTACTTCTCTGAAACCTTTCCAGTAAAGAAACATTTTTCTGTAATATACACAAAACTGAAAACAACCTAAATAAGCTCAACCAGTTGCAGACTGTATTTTTTACTTACAGAACACCTGAACTTAAAATGTTAATATTATAGTATCATTAACTTATATTTTGTGATTTAGAACAAAACTACACAATACTTCATTTGCACTCTTTTCACCATAGGGACTCAAACCCTGGATTTTAGTACTGTAAAACTGTAAACTTAGTGTTGACTCACTAAGAAACAGAACAACTGAACTGTGCCAACTTATTCAGCAACTATACCAAAAAAGGTTGGTCCTTGGTAAAAAATATTTTCTAACTCCTGTTTAATAAATCTAATTAATTTAACCAGTAGTTACTTTTATAAACTGGATGCTTAGATTTGAGTTAAATAAGTTGCACTGAAGTATCAATAAGAAATGAGTCATAATAATGGGCAATTTAATTGTATAATCAATTACCTTTGAGTTCTTATGAAATCAGTTTTTGTCTTGTAAACTAATCAAAGTCATGAAAATAATCAACTAACTGAAAATAGCTGTTCTGATTATGACAGTTTTTGATTGTTCAAATAATTAATTGAAACTACAATTAAATCATTTATCAATAAAATAATGAAATAAATGGAATTAAGGTTTCTGGTTATTTCAACTTCCAATGTAATTGAAATGCTGTCAATATGTTTGTTGTTAAGTTTAATGAAGAGAGCTCTTGACTTAAAAGGTCTCAGAGTTCAATACTCACATTTTGTGACTGTAGAGCTACTGAAGCTACTTGTCATTGTCACTAATTTGGAACTGTTGATGAGATGGAAAGTAAATGACTAACAGTACCCAACCCCAACTCTCTAGCTACTTAAGCATTATGTAAAATGTAAATTTACTGTTCTTTTACAGTGAGTTATATTTATAATGCATTATACTATTCCTTAACGTTGGGTAAGTAAACACAAATCTAGGGGAAATGGATCAAGTTATCCAGAAATGAATAACTATATACAAGATTTTTTTAGATTTTCTGAAAACAACACAGCCAGAATCTATGACAATCCAGTTACGGACTTAGGCAATAAGTGATTATTTCTGAGTCAACACAATAATGTTTATCTGTCTAGCTTTTTATACAATTTAACAACAAGTCTAAGTTAGTACTGTTTATGACACCGGTAGCTCCAATAATGCAGAGCTGTTACAGAAATGATTCATTACCAGTTAGAAATTAACTCAGAAAAAATATATTTTTGTATTGATTGTTGTTAATGTATAAAATACATGAAAATGAAATCCATATCACTGTATAAGTAACAACTTAATTTTTTTTTTTAAAACGAGTATCCTCTTCAGAGCTACTTTTTCAAATATCACCACAAGTAATTAATTTTAATTTAAAATTTGAAATATTGTTTTCATACTGATCACATTATTAGAAATAAGTTTTGAAATCACTAGAATTCCAACTAAAATCCAACTGAACAAATCAGTTATAGAACATATTTACATTATTTTAACTTATGTTACATTTGTAATGTACAGCCAACACTGATTAGTCCAAAACACCATAACGGTGGAAGTCTCTCCTCTCATGTGAAACACACTGAAAATATGCTTATAGTATTTTTTATATCTAGGTTTTAAAAGGTTAACTGTTACCACACCATTGTGAAAATTAAACTTACTGCAGCTAGTGCGGTGAGATTAAACACTGTTTTTACTTGTTAACACAATACCATTATTTAAATATTTTATCCCTATTCAATTCCTCACAGTTTGCAAACTTTGTATGATAAAAACTACAACTATGAAAAATTTTATTTTACAAAGCAATTAGATGTTATACAAATTTTCTGACTGTTTGGTTTCAAATTTAAGTTACTTGAATAACATAAAAGGAATAGGTTTTTACTTTGGCTAAGTACTTGTTCACCTAATAAATAATGGGTTGAGATTTCTTACTTCCCTGAGTGCTTACAAAGTATTTGAATAACTGCTTTTTATAGATACAAAACTTAAGGCCCCAGTACTGTTATAAGCTCAAAAATATTTTGGAATCAGTATATTCAGAGCAATTCACATTCAAATAGTTTTGTCTGTAAACAAATCAACCCAATTACCGATTTAAATTTTTTTTCTACCCATCTCAAAGAATAATTCCTTCTGGTATTAATCTATCATCCCTTGAGATATTATCCTCTTCTTGATTTGTTTAAAACCTTGGTTGAAACCTTTATGCAGTGTTATCAACTACTTTGATCATTTACTATGAAATACAGCTTTGAAAACAGCTATAAAATAAGTTCAAGCATGCAGAGCAAAAAAGTAGACTATCATATAATGGTAGAAAAGATATATTGGTTTAAGATTTCAGTTATTTTTAAGTTATATTTCTCATAAGATTTCTTAGAATTTAGAGACTAGTTTAACTTGGTAACAAAGAAAACTATTAGAAGTTTAACTCAGTAACAAATGTACAACATTTGTTGAAGATTTTCAGCACAGGTTACAACTTCAATTAGCTTACCTTGATACAAAAATATGTTTATTGTACAAAACAGTCACATGACCAGAGACTGTTTAATACTTAGTAAATGTATTTTACTGATGTACAATTCTTTGTTTAAATGTTTTACCATTTAATACATATGTACTATGGTTTTATAAAGTTTCAGTGTTTGTAAACGTTTTATTTTTTTCTTTATTATATTCACCAAATAAAATAATCATCAAATCAGATAAGTTGAATCAAAATCAGCAATTAACAAGAGACCATCTGTAGAACATTCTGATGACAAAAATCTTCACTGAGTATTTTTGTTCATCCTATTCAAACAATTTATTTAAATAAATTAGATAACTGGTTAATTTCTAATTGCAATAATATTTTAAACATCAAACATCTATATGGGATTACTGCATATTTTAAAAACAAACAATAACCATGTGTTAATACTAGTATATATAAGAAATTCATTTAGCAAGTAGGAAGTGTCCACGTTATCTTTAAAAATAATTTCTTGGCTTAAACTTAGCAAGAAGAAATGAATAAGTATCAAGACAATTATTTTAGTAATCCATCAGTGACATTACAGTAGCAGCTTTAAATCAATTCAATTTACTGAAGAATACTAACATACTTGATGCATTACTCATATAAAAGTGCAACAGACCAAAGTGTCAGGTATGATGATAGAGAGATTCGACATACTTATCAAGGGATATAACTGTGTTTGCTGGTGATGGATAGAATTATTGAACTTTTGTTTCACAGACTTTTAATTTAGAATAAAGAATTTTCACCTAAATGAATTTTATTTGCATCATAGTACATATTTATTAGTTCCAAGTACATATTTCTTCCCAACTTTTGCAATATTTAGAGAGTTGGGAGCTGTAGCATATAGAAAATGTACAATCTAGCTTTTGTACAGTAATAATGGCTGTAATACCAATACACTGTTTTTATTTTTAATTATAAAGAGTACTTTGTGGGACCCAAGTGTAATTACCAAACTATGCAGATGAAAGCAAAACAGCCCAGTATTCAGTATAGCTAACTAAATATTTTTCCCATTCTTACTCACAAAGATTAGAAAGGACTGTTTAATCAGTTGTGTAACCCTTATGGTTAACAATATAACAATATTTTAGATTGTTAACCCAATACATTCTTGCACAGCAAAGCCAGCTGAAAAAGTTTAGATTAGACCTAAATGCATACATTAAGCTAACAATGCAAAACATCCTGTATATTAAAAGCTAATGTAACACTAACAAGTTCAAAATAATAGAAATAGATGTAATAAACATTCTAAGTGTCAGCAACAGTAACATTACACAAAGAATAAATATACATTGCTTACGGAACAAACACAAGTTGGTAGCTTCAAGCAGTGGTGTGTGTTTAGTATTATGTCAAATATTTCAATGTTTTTCAGTGAATTATAATTAGCGTTTATATTCTGCTACATGTGAAATATTAAAAAAAAAAAATGAAACTTTAATTCCAAGAATCCATTGTTAAAACTAATAGCAATACCTTTTGTATATACATTACAGGTAATCAAATCATTAAAATGTAGAACAGGCCTGTAGAGGATGCTGGTATTAAGGTGTTTTTTTTAGGCTAACAAAGACGAGTTTTTAAATGTTTCCTTCTTAGGTTTACAAGAGAAAATGCCAAATATAGTCCTATCCACAATCATTTAGTAGAAAATATTGGAATTGATGTGAATTACATGGATATTAATTCCTGATTTTTAGAAATTAGAGATCACATATGCAAAACTTATTTTTGCTGCCAGATATTTGAGAAAAGGGTTTAGAGAAAAACTACTAAAATGATTCCAGGTATTCAAAGATTACCTTATTGGTACTAGGATGAAACACAAGAATAACAAGTTATCTTATTGGTGCTTGGATGACGTCAGGGATTGAAATGTTATCTTATTGGTAGTACGGCAACTTCTGGAATCAACAGGTTATCTTATTTGAACAAGGGGAATTCCTGAGACTGAAGAGTTACCTTATTGGTACAGGTTAAGATTTCTTAACTTTTGTTTTTTAAAAGAAAAGTAAAAGGTGATCTTATCCAAGTTGGGAGGTTAGAAGTCACCTGTTAAGTTTATTTTTCAAACAGTTTGGCCAGCCTTTAGACTAGCTTTCAGACAGTGGGATAATGGATTGTAAAAGTCCAAAGAGTGATTAATAAATAGTTAAAGCAGGATATGAGCAAACTGGTTCTTGATGAAATGAACAGGGCAAACACTACAGACTAAGTTGACTCTTACTGTCCCTCACTTGTTAAGATTATTTGGGTAATTATAAAATAAAAACTTCCAATTTCTTTGTGCTGTATTCTGAAAATAACAGAATAAGATGACACAAGTTTAGTATTTGAAATATAAGAAATAGGATCCTCTTTAAATATTTTCTTTCTTTTATGGAAGTGAATGGCTTATGAAACGAGATGCCACAAACAGTATAATAGATTCCAGTATTTTGCATATTCTAGAGAAAAAAAAAATCAAGATTTTCCTTTAAAAGAAAAAAAGCAAGTGTAAATTTTTACTTTTCTCAAGATTGGATTTTTTAAAAAATTATTTTACAAAACATTTTCAAACTGTAAAACAGAATGTGAAAGAAAAAAATATTTTACAACTTTACTGCCAAAAAACATTAAGTTTGTATTTTTATTTCTTATAATTACTAAAAAAATTTTAATTATTTTATTTGAAACTACCCATTTAAAACTACTTGTTCATATGTTACTGTAACAGGTATAGCAGGTTTAAAGTTCTGTTGAAAAGATCTGAAGATAGTAATTAGTATTTGACATGAAGGGTTGGGTTGAGACTGATACATTTTACAAAATTTTTTCTTATTTAGTAGTAAACAATATCATCCACTTCTGGGTAACAATAAAACATAATTTGCTTTTTAACTTGAACAGACTGCATTGCAATTTCCTCTAGTTGTATGACATGGCAAATTTTCAAATTTCAAAAAACAATATTCCCTACTTAAAACCTGTTTGGATGGAAACCTTAGTCAAACGTTTACTTTCACTTGGTTTAATGACTTTGATTAATTCTGTTCTTGTAGTTAAGTTATGACATTCAGTTTCACCATATTGGTCGAATCACTGAAAATTAGTAAATTATTAACTTCTTTTATTAGTAATATTAACACCACTACTAGGTTATAATCATTGCTAAACTACTTAAATATTTTTTTTAATTCAAGTTACTATTATTATATACATTTATTAACTTACTCACCGCAAATGGATTAGTCTCTTCCCCAGACATAATCTTTACAGCAGTTTGGTACTAGTTCTGTTTGAATAATTTAATTTGAATAATTGGAGGGTTTTATTTTTTGGTAAAACGTTGAACTTGTCAAATGGTATAAACGCTAAACTACTGTGTAGTAAATTATATGGTTTACTGTTTTTTGCAATGGTAAAGTAATTTTATAATTTGAGCTTTCTTTAATATTGAAACTAGTCTAGTTTTGGACGTTCTGAGTTACCATAGGCCTAACTGATCCTGTCTAGATCTAAAGATGTTAACTTCTACATTTAGTTTTAGGACGCTATGCCGCTAGGTGATCACTGCTTTATATTATTTTCAAAATTAGGAAATTTAATAGCTGGTCAACTCTACGTAATAACGATAAAGCCACACCTGTTACTTAGTTTGAGAGATAATTTTGGTTAATTAAATTTTGAAACAAAGATAAAGTAATAACTGTTTCGTATTTTCTACTTAATACAACCTAACACTAACGCTCAATAGCTATGATTGAGTTCACTAAATGTCATTCTAATAATTCATAATCACCTGACCCACGTTCTTGTGATCTCATACCAAGAGCACACATACACACATATATATATATATATATGTGTGTGTGTGTGTGTAATGAAAAGTTTATAAATATGGTAAACATGAAATATTTAAAAAATAAATTATTTCACTCTAACTACATAAAACCTTTAATTATTTATTTGGTATAAGAACTTTCATTCATGATAGGTTATTTAGGAATTAATAATAGTTCTGAATATGGCGTAACAGATAAAGTTACAAATCATAATTGTACAATTCATAACAATCAAAGAGATAAAAACGTACACAAATCCTTTTAGCAGCGATGTGTTGGAAAAAATAGTTTTATAAAAAAAAAATCCTTTTGCTTTCCGTTCTATTTCACTGCTTAGAAACATCTTGTAAAATGAAAAAAAATTACACACTGTTCACTGCGCTGCGTTTAATAATATCCATCTTAATATTAAATTCCAATCAAAGCAAACAAACCACGTAGACAAAAACTCAAATAATTCCAACTTTTTCTATCTGTTAGTTTGATATTAAACACAAAGCTATGGAATGAACTATATGTAATGTATTCATAAAGAATATTGAAACCTAATATTAAGAGTTGCAAGCCATCAGATTTACCACTGGAGTGAATAGCTTATATCAAATAAAGAATTAATACAACTATATAACTATATTGAAATAAGTTATTTTTAGATGAAGCCGTGCGCAGTTTCTCGTCCTTGTTCATAGACAAATCATTTGTCATTGTACAGGTAAAGACATTATTACAAAATATATAATAAAACAAATTAACAGTCCTCAAACATTGTCTAGTAGTAAAATTGACTTTCATTAAATATTGACACTGTAATAGATATGCTAACTGATTCACTATTTGTCGGTTTTATTTATGTCAAGGCTTTCCAAATTCGTTTATACCATAAATGTTTGTTATTTTCAATAAATTACACGAAGAATGTGTAGCATACAGTTACACTGATGTTCAACGCAGGGCCAGGTTGAGGCGCAGGCTGGTGGAGGTACAGCTTCAGGCCCACCACGCTAAAACCAATCAAATAAAAGGCATGCATTAGAAATATATCCGAGTTGGAATGAAATCATAGTGGATTACACCAATCGCTTCATCGACATCTGGCCATGTCACTTTGTGAAGGTTATTAGAGTAAGATGAGAACCAACCAAGTGCCTAATATTTAATATGATTTTATATAAGATTAAAAACGTTAATAATTTGATGTTATGTTTTGCCATTACGTATATATCAGCGAGGTTTTGTTGTGATAAGTAAAATGTTAAATTCTACTTTTTTCTACAGATGTCTGATACAATTATTTGTTGTTCTAATAAACCGTTCATGATGTCCATAGAACCTCTCTTGTGATACAGATTACTTACGTAGATGATTAATATAACATCCATATTTCAGTTTCGCAACGCTAAGCGTATTTGTATTCCATCTTAATAATAATGATCTTATTTGTCACAAAATATGTAATATTTTATCCAAGACTGTATATGGCCTTGTTTTCCCTCATAATTCCTATTCTAACATATAAAAATACCAGCCATTTTCTACCTCCTCATTTTAATATAGCTTTTTTCTTCAAAATTAGTTAGTTATTCTGGTTTGTTTAGTTTTTCACATTATAGATGGTCGAGAAAGTCGTTGAGTTGATTTCATTTAAGTTGCCTTTGTTGCTTTGTCGTTCTCTAAAAATAACATCTGTTCTGTCTGGGGGATTTATGGCTTCAATAATTCATATTGTGCTTTGATGTAGATAGTGATGTACTCGAAACGATAAATTTGTGATATATTGAAGGTTAAAGCCTTCATTTTGTTTGAATATGGCTAAAAAGTCATATGGGTAAAGCTTGTCAGTTTGACTAAATTCTATGTTACCAGTGAAGTAAGGAGCAGTTTGGTAGATGTTGTTCTCATCAGTTGGAAAGAAGACAAGCAAGTTATGATTCAGTAACTGCACTTGTGTTATTTAATGTATTGTTTGTTTAAATTTCATCACGTTTCCATTGTCATTATTTTATTCTGACAAACCACGTAAAAGTTAGAGGACTCAGAACTATTACACAATAGGTATCTTGCCGAATCTTCTGTTATTCTGCTGACTTATCTCATTGTTCTCAGGATGAAGTGACCAAGAAGGAGATAAGTTCAATGCTGTAACCGCAGAATATCTTATTTCTACTGTTTTGTATATTGTGATTTATTTGTGTTATCTGAAATGGTGGCTTTCCACAACTCGAAAGATTTAAGACCAAGAAGAGGAATTGTTTACCAAAGGAAGAAAATTGTAAGAGAAGATGTCGAGTTCAGAAGTTCTCTCCTGACGTTGGACTTTCTTCCTCAGAAAAAAGAGCCATTAATGTCTGGTGTACCCAGAAGGGCTCTTCACAATATTTTTTTAAGGGGCAACATGTTGTTCCCACAACATTTTGGTCAGGTGAGAAAATTTCTGGCCATGATCATGGGACTGCGAGGACTGCAAAACAGATCCCCCTCCAACATTAAAGAGTGTAGAAAAAATGATCTGAACTATTTCTTTAAGAGTTTCAGAAAAGCAATTGTTTGAAATAGCTGACATAATTTGAAAGCGTTACAATTCCATAGAGTGAGTAGAGTGCTCAAGCTATGGTTTATGTTTTGTTATTCATTTAGTATCTTATCCATTGCGATATCTGAGTATCACGAACGTAAACAGCAGTTTAACGTTAGACTGAATAAACACTGACGAAACATCATTAGTTTTACTCTAAATTACGCAGCTGTTTTCCATTCCACCTTTGTTGTGCATTTTAAGCATTTATTGGTTAAACGTCTGGGTAATACCGTTTGTTCAGGATTGGTTGAGGTATCATTGCTTTGCTCACTACAGGTACTTAAACCCGATTTTTATCATTGTAAGCCTGAAGGCTTATCTCATAACCACTGCGGGGATCTTACTTAGGCAAATACATTTTTAATTTAGAAAGACACACACTCAAATGAACAAAGTAAACTCTGTTTCAATTCAGTAATATTACGAATCGACTCAGTCTATTGATTGATAATCTTGCGTCTTTGATAACAGTTTTATCTTATGACGCTTATCATGACGTAAACCATTTTCGTATATTGAAGGAATGAAATGACTAAAATCAAAGTCATTAAATGACATTTTAGAAACAATTGCTCTAGATACTTTCTTCTTTTGGTGTTACCCATAACATCGTAGGAATTTTTTAAGACCTTATTAAGACTAAGAGAAAACTGAAAATAGATACCCAGTCTTTTCCACCCACATATCATACTCGTCCTCCTATGAGTCCGTTGTAAGTTTACGGACTTACAAGAATGAAATCCATGGAGAAATTCTCTACTTAGGTCAGAATACACGTAGTCTTTTGTTTAGTTTTGTTACAAAAACAAACATATTTCAATCTCTCTTGACTTACACGGTCATCATATGAGATATTAATCGAAGATTTTACTTCTGTAAACTTTACCTCATAAGAATATTTTTTCAAAGATAATAGAATATCAACTTGTGATAAATGAATATTTCTTTTTTATATATTTGGATAATAATACTTTCAACCTACTTTGGTGGCAATGTTTAACTTCTATACAATGTAATTTTATTACATATACGTATATAAATTAAAGTATTTCTGTGAATGACAAATATAGAAAAATAATCTAAATACATGGAATGCTTCTGAGACTTGTCCACTTTTGCCTCTTGTAACTTTACTTTTGATTTTTTTACAGCTGTAATTACCAGTTTTTCGGTGAGTTTACAGACTTAAAATGCTAACATTTGAAGTTCAGTAGCTTGCAGTGAACAGAGTCCACGTAACCCATTGTGTAGCTTTGAAGTAAACAAATAGAATAGAACATTTCTTTTTTTATTTCCGTTCTCATTCATGTTTAGTTGGGCTTAGCATGGCCAGGTCGGTTAAAGCGTTCGACTCGTACTCGTAATCTAAAGGTTGCGGGCTCGAATCCCTGTCGTATCAAACATGGTCGCCCTTTCAGCCGTGGAGGCGTTATAAAGCGACAGTCAATCCCACTATTTGTTAGTAAAAGAGTAGCTCAATAGTTGGCGGTGAGTGGTGATGACTAGCTGCCTTCCCTCTAGTCTTACACTGCAAAATTAGGGACGGCTAGCGCAGATAGCCCTCGTGTAGCTTTGCGCGAAATTGAAAAAAAGTTCAATTGAATAGTGAACACTTTCTTTCTTTTTATCGATTTGTTAAACATTGTCAATCATAGTTTTCAATTTAACCTTTGTACATAGAGTGTCCAAGTTCTTTTATCTTATTTTTACCCTAATTTTGTAACTTTTGTTTAACTGGCAACAAATTATTACACTTATCTTTTCATCTACTAGGTTCACGAGGTTTTTTATTTGTTTGGAATTAAGCTACACAACAGGCTACATGTGCTCTGCCCACCATGGGTATCGAAATCCGATTTATAGCAGTGTGAGTATGCAAACATACCGCTTTGCCACTGGAGGCTTTACTTAAATCACTAGGAAGCTTTGATGTTCATCATAGGAATCAAAATCCTTTCGTTTTTCTCCTCAACCGATGAGCTTCCAAAATATTTGATACTATGAAATATGTCTGTACCACTGGGGGTGTAAGGGTATTTTAATGTTGTGATAAAGTGTGTTTGGGCTTCTTCTATTTCAAATCTTCAGGCAGCACAGTTAATCTCTGTTTGGATAATTATCTTATTTATATTTTCAACACGAAGCAACATGAAGGGATATTTGCGTTGTACTTACCAGGGGACATTGAACCTCTGAACTTAGTGTTAAGTCTGTAAACTTACTAGTAATCAATTGGAGCTCTGTCTGGGTCTTGTGATTTTATAATTACCTTTATCTATTGTACTGTAATTACTATGAATATATACTTATAGAAGTAACGTGTTTTAGATGGTACATTAAAAAGCACATACAATTTCAGCGTATTTGCTTTGTGGCATTTTCCATCTAGGTTTTAATATTGTACAGAGAAACGATAACAGCTCTTCTCACATTGTTGAGCATGAAATTTTAAGTAAATTTCAGTGAATTAAATTACTAGTAAAGATTCAGTAACTGTTTGTTTATTTGTTTAATGTAAGCGCCAGCAAATGACAACTGAAATTTAACTCGCAATTTAGGTAACTATTCTTTTTCGTCTATTCCTTATTCTTTACCATGCGTCCTATTTTCACTCATGTCAGTTTTTCGAAGAAGTTAGAAAACGTGTAATTCGTCTGGTCTGCTTGATATCATGGTCCAATTTGGCGTTTTTTTATATCGTCGTATCGACTTTATACAATTATGTGTGTTGTATCACATTATATTGTTTGTCAAAAAATCTCAGGGTGGTCATTTACTGTAATTGTATCATTCAGTTAATATTTTTATATACTTTATATAAACGTGTGTGTGTACATATATATATATTTGAATAAACATATGCATAAAATATGTACATTCTTAAAAAAGATAATTATATACTAAAAATTATTTATTCTTAAAATTATGTATGTTGTATATTATTGTATGTGCTCGTTTATTGCTGCTGTATCGATTGAGCTGGATGAAATTTTAGTTATTTTTTACTAGGCTTAAATTAACATAATACTTTCCCCAAATAAAACATTTTCCGAATGCATTTATTCAATCATAACAGTTAGTTAATGGTTATACTCGGATCAGATATTAAAGTACAACCTGCTTATAGGTCATTTTCACATTTACTGAGGGTAAGTATCTCTGAGACTTCGATAGATTTAGGGACGACTTAAAAATTACGTTCGGAAAGGACACAGTGGAATACCCGTTGACGAATCTTTTCGTCTTATTTCTTGCTTACCGTACTGTAGGTAGTGGTTGTCACGCTCTATCTGGGCTTGTATCCAGGATACTTGTTTCAAATAAGTAACTTATATAATATCTTTTGTAAGTAGCCAGTGTGTGCATTATTATATTTGCTAGTATAACTATAAGGCTAATTCTAATACTAGTGGCTCTTTAGTTTTATTTTCTGTACTAATACCTCATCAAAGTCTACAACTACTAATAACGAAAACAAATCTTTGATATTTCATGCCACATACCGGTACATTCAGTTTGAAGAAGGAAGTTGTTATTATGTTTTGTGTTTATTCTTCTACCTATTTATGTTTCATTTTTTTCTGCAGACTTCTTCTAATTTTTATTATATACTTGCGCGAAATTAAAAACAAACCAAACTATTTATATTAAGAAGTCTTGTTATGCTAATACTAATAATAGCACCGCTATCTCAGTTTCTGTTGTGTCTGGCTTTGACATTAGACGTTAGTAATACCAACTTCCATTAAGAACGATAATCAGTGATATTTTATTGTGATTCATGTGAGATATGTTTTATTTTTATTTATCCTGATGCCAACTATATTTACCAAAGTCTTTGTTTTATTGAATGTAAGACATATTTACTACAACAAACATTATCATTTGGAATTTATTTTTGTCAAGATACTTTCAGTGGTTGATGTTCATATCTTATATGTCAAAACATTGGCTGTATTTATCGTTCTTACAGAAGTAAAAGTGTAGAAAGGAAACGTACCTTCATTCAAATCATATAAGATGTTTACCACAATAGCTTTTCATTTATCTCTAGACTAAAAGATAATTATTGATTAAGATTTTTCTTTTATATAACTGGGTAGTCTTATACTTTACATTTTTCAGCATATATCAAAATGTATTGGATTAACTTTAAAATTGTGTTGTACAATTTATTACATATACAGCTGAAATAAATAAATCTGCAAAAGACTGCAAACAAAAAACATGAGGCTTAAATATTAGAGAGAAACAGTTGCCAGAATAGGAACAAATTGATGTGTTTATAATTAAAATTACGCTCGGTATATGTGTGTTAAATAAGTGAACAAATTGGAAAGATTTTATGTAATAGGTTTCTAATTACTACCAAGGGTTTATAGCATAAAGAAACAATATGATGGTAATCAGTATGTTCACAGTACCTTCGTATTTCTGTTACTAGTGTTAGAATATAATACTTTACTGGAGTGTGTATGTTTATACATGTAAAATAATGTGGTAGGTTCAAAGCATTTGCTATATCTGAAAGATAAAATGAGTATAATGACAGTTGTTTGTATTTTGCTAATAAAATTACAATTTGAATTAATGATAAAAATTTTAAACATTTCAAAGATGAAGAAACTTCTAAATGTGAAACTTTGTGGCTGTTTTAGATTTAAGTAATGTAGTTGGAAGTATAGAACAGGTTATTACTGAGGGAAGTTCATGGGATACAAATGGACACTGTAATAGCTAGGACTAGGAGATGTAGATTTAAGACTTGACAAGACAGAAGTCATCTCTGATTAGACAGTTTTAATTTCAGTAAGACATCAATATCTGAACTAGATAGCCTTCAGATGCAGTAGATGCAACAGACTTTCAGAGGCAATTTGATATTTATTTGATGTTTCAGGATTGGACATATGCAGACAGGTGTTTCATTAAATGAATTAGAGAGACATCTGCTACAGGTTTTAACTCATCTCTCAAATGTTACATTGATCCTTTCATTGCATTTACTTAATTTTACAAAATGATGTTATAAGTCACATGTAGCTATATATTAAAATCATTCTAGTTTTTATAAAATAATTTTTAATAGTATTTTCATGACATTAGATGTTTCGTTCTGATAGTTATACTTTCAAACTTTTGAATGATTTTCATGTTTGGATCGGTAATTGTAGATTTATGTTTCCTCATAGAGGGATAAATGTTTAAAGTCCAAGTACATTCAATGGAATTGTATTTGCCTTGGTTCATTTTTCTTATGTATTAAAGTATGAAACAATAACTATTTAAATTATGGATTAGACTTTAAAAGTTTGTTAAACATTCAAGTTAATAAAGCAATTATAAGCTAATCTTAGGAAACAAGATTATTTTACAATACATAAATGAACTTTTTATTGATTAACTTTCCTAAAGCTTTTGTGGTGCAAATATTTTTCAGTAATTATATTAAAATTGGCTAATTTTTTTATGGTCCATCCTTACCTTGATTAAAATATTATGACTTAACAATCAATTTCTGTTAAGCTGAATCTACTGGGTATGAAATAATATTATTGTCAAAATATTACATTTGGTGGAATGTTGATTAGTAACAGTTTATTGGTTAATTATATCACAATAGTTAAATAATTCCAGTATCATTATCAGTTTAAACACATTACTAAGTAATGTCTTTAGAGTACAGTATAAAAGTAGACTATAACCTTATTTACAATTTCTAAACTGTTATGGCATGTTTCAGAGTTATTTGCAAATAATTATTTTGTTTTCTACACATCTCTAGACACAGTTACTTAAATTATCCATCACTTCTTTGTAAGTAGCCTGTACTTATTTAATTTAATTAGGTTGTAACTGCCAGTATTTATCTAGAGCTTATTAGTGAAAGCAAATAAAAGATAACAGTGTGTTCAACCACATTACATTTGCCATATTCAGTGCCAAAAAAAGGCCTTTTATCTCGTCCTTCAACTTATCAAGCTGACAGATGTATTAATGGTATAGATATTGTAAAGTTCATCATCAACAAATTATGTGAACCAGATAAATTAAGTGAATTGTAATTACTATCTATTTTTGCTTGAGTCATTTAAAAGTCAGAATTGGTGTTAATATTTCTAACTCAGTAATGTTCAGTTTAGACATTAATTATTTATTTTTTATAAACAGATACATAAACGCACGCAGCACACACATTTAAAACAGTATATTTGTGTATTCTAACTGTTAGCTTTGCAAGAAAAATATTTTTGATTGTTGAAACACTATTACTCTGATATTTAAAAGGGGAGGGGAGTGAGAAAGCTATTAATAAATTGTTAAATTATGGGTATATTGGCTTGATTACAGCTATTAGTAACATGTTAAAATTTATTATTATAGATCAGTAAGAAAAGTCGGCCTAGCATGAGTTCAGATCCCTTCTGTTAAACATGCTTGCTCTTTATGGTTGTTGACTGGGCTAGGTACCTGGCTGTAAAATGCTCTTGTCTTCCACCAACCACTAATTTACTGGGACTAAGGTTGAAGTGAAAAAAGTCATATTTGGAGATTTGTATTTAAATGAATCTCTGTAGAAGATTTAGAAATGGATAATTGTTTGTGTATAAAACAGCTTTGTGGGTAAGGGCATATCAGGTTTTGTTTATTGTGATTTAAAGAAAAGCTTATTTTCAGAGTACTATAAAATAAGGTTAATGTGCAAGTTAGTTTATTGTAGAATTGTACAAGAACTGTATAAATTAGATAGGAAATTGGCTTCATGGTAGAAAACAAAGACTGGTGATAAATAAACATTTATTATAACTAGTGGAATCTTTCACTAATCTATTTGTTACTGAAAGTTTTCAGTAACTCTGAATGGTATTGTTTTTTTGTTTTTTTACATTTACTGAGAGGGGTTTATACTCTTGAAAATATTTTGTTCCAAAAAAAAGAAAGAAAAAATGCATTTGTGAGTTAATCGGTGCATAGAAAATAAGTTTTGTTGTTAAATATCATAAAGTGGTACTTCTGAGGTATGAAAAGGTTGAAAGCTTTAGCTGCTTGGATCAGGGTAACAATGACAATTTGGAAAATAAAGTAATTTAGGTGTAACTGATTACAAATATTAATTCTCAGTGAGGGTTATAGTGAAGTCTTGTATATAATGTACACAGATAAAATTGGCCAAATGAACAATGATATTTTCTGGAAACAAAATTGATTTGTTTTAACAAATATTTTTATTTATAACAAATAGCATGGTTTGCCAAATTATTTTATTTATTCATGTTAAAGTTGGGATGGCTATCTTCAAGTTTACATAAAGCTTTGTCATTTTTAATACATCATTACTACTTGATTAAAAAAAAGAATTTTCTACAACATAACTCCACTGACACGTAGAGCTATTACTCTACTGCCAGGATTTCTTCTATGCCCCTCTTAACATCTCAGTTGCTCTTAGTGATTTTTGTCTTGTGTTACCCTCCACCTGTGACAATGTGCTCTCTTTCCTAGTACTATATATAAGCACCTCATTCAGACAAATTTATCACTTCTCCTTGATAAAGCATCAATGAAAATAATAATTGAAAACAAATTTCTTTTTCTGATTGGCAAACCAATTTCAGTATGAATTTTCAGATTATTATTTATGGCATGGAGGCCAATTGGATCCCTCCTCTCATACCTCTGATATTTGATGTTGCACAACAATTTTTTTTTTTTTTTTTGTAGGGGCACTCTCAGTGATTTTATTTGTCTGAGATGGAGAACTATTTGGATCTGTGGTGGTCCCCTGTGGGGCTCTGAGGCTGAAATTGAAAGTGAACCTTGACATTCCATTTTCTTTCTTTCTTTTTTTGTGTGTTGTATTTTTATCACTTCTGTGGAAGAGTGGTAGCTTTACAGACTCTTAACACTGAGATTTGGGATTCAATTTCCTATGGCGGATACAGCAGATGGCCTGAAATTGCTTTGCTTTCACAAAACAACTTTACATCAAAAAATACTGTTCCAATTACTGGTAATCAACTCAGTCTTTATGACTTATGAAAAATGAAAAGGAGGCCACTTTGGGATAAGTTGTCTTTGGCTTGCCTTTTTTTCTGTTGGGTTTTGAAAGAATGAGAGGTCTGGAAGTTACAACTCTTAAATGATACACCTGCTTCTCAAATTTCAAGATTCTAAGGTGAAGTTTGTAGATCACTATAGATCTACGTCCCTCAATGGGACAGTCTATGGATTTACAACTCAACTTCATCATTTTGTTTCCTTTCACTTCCCTTCATTAGAAGGCTCTAAGGATCATCATCTTCCTTGATGATGAGCTGGATCTCTTGTTAGCATGCATGTTGGTTCAAATTTTGGCTTTTACATTTCTCGTGGTGGTTGTTGGAATCTTGAGTTTCATTGGTTTATACAGGGGGTTATAGTTTGTTCCTGTTTGTGAGTCTCTACCCCTGAAATCAGCCCCTTGGTCTATATCTAAGGTTTCCACTGCTTAGTTGGATTGCCAGCAGCACCAGTGATTATTGTATACCTTCAGGGGAGCTTGGTTTCAAGAATTTCTGGATGGGTAGTAACCTCATCCATGGGTCCAGAAGCTTTGCTGTTGGGTTTCAATTGGTTGTTCATTTTATATCGTCCCAGTTTTATCCACCCAGTCTGTTGTGAGGTTTTAATCTTCCATTGTTCATTGGGATTTGAAAGTTAGTTTTTGGGTTATCTCTGTTTGATTTATTTGGGGATAGTGAGAGAGTTGGGCTAGTTCTTCAGAATTTTTATACCTGCCAGTTGTTGTGCCTATGCAGACAGGAGATTGGTGTCCAGTCATTCAGCATCACTTTCAGTGCCTAGATTATCTAAGGTTAACAAGTTACTCATATTCATCAATCTGTGTTGATTTTTTTACTAGGATTGTAATGTCCAACTTGATTGTAATCATCTCCTATCTGCACTTTGCCTTAGTGGTAGATTCTCTTGGTCTTTGTAATGTACTGTAATTTTGGGTTTTTTCCTTTAGGCTTTCATAGGCTTCACATGAGTTCTGTGATATTGTACAAGTTTTGTTTTTTCAGCCCCTTCGTTCTTTCATACTGTGCCCTCACCATTCCACAGGTGACTGGTTTCTGCTAGCACCTTTTCGTCAAGGATAGACCCTTCCATATTGAGTTTACTTTCAGATATAATCCAGGCAGGCTTCCATTTTGGGACTGTTACACTTATTCTTGTTCCAGTTCAATGTGTCATCAGTCTGGGTAATTTTCTTTTCTCAGTTAAACTAATCTGTTTCCTGTAGGTTGTCACATTTACTCATCTCTTCTTCTCTCATTGTACAGATGGTTCTTTGTCTTTTGAGAATATCAGCATTACTCAAATCCTTTGTGCCTTTGAAATGAGAACACAATAAACCATTTTATTTGTCTTTAAGCAATTAACAATCGTACATATCTATTTACTGGTTTTTCTCAGTTTTCTTAATTGGAATCTTTCTTTGGTCTCTAGATGTTGTTGAGTCCAGAATTCCATTCATATCATAAATGCCTTGCTTTGGGGATGGAGTGCACATGTCAACAATTGAGAATTTCAGAGACTGTGCACAGAAGACAAGGATTCCTTACACAATGTTTACCTTCTTTTTGCTCTTCTATAGGTAAAGCCTCATGGTCAAGTCCTCTTAAGGGGCAAATTGATAGGCTTCCCTCTGTTTGCTCCATGGTGGTGTCTAATGTTTCTTGTCAAGGAGGTATGTGATATAGGGTTCCTTATTTTCAAATTTTGGATCTCCTTTCTCAGAACTAGTCCTATCTTACCACCCTTTTAGCTTCCCATGTTACACAGGTGATGTCTAATGTTTCTATCATTACAGATTCTCCTGACAGAGTGGATGTTACGTCATAAGGTTTTGTTGGATTGGCTTTCATTCTGTAACTCCATTTGGTTGGCTGGCCTCTCACTGAATCACCTAACTACTAACAATTTAATCTTCATTACTTCATCATTGGGCTATGGCAGTGGCTGTTTCCCATCTGCACAGAATGGGATTACCATCTGTTCACTTCACATGTTATCTGGGATAAGAAATATGATTTTCCAACCCATTGTCAAATTCTGTTGATAGTGCCAGATTGGCTGCTACACTGGGTTTCTACTTCTGCAGTCTCTTTAGGTGTGTCCAACTCTTCCACTTCTTTTTTAGGTTCTTGCTGTGGAGGCAACCTTAGTCTAATATGGTACACCTGGCAATCCATAAGCTCACATTTCTGGAATAAAGGTTATGCTGTCCTTCATATGACATTGGGGTTTAATTTTTAAGGTTTGAAACATTTCTGTCACAGTTTCTGTTTAGTCCAAAAGACACTTTTATCAATGGTAATGACATATATTTCAGCAATATTGTCTTGAGAGAATGTTTAATCCTTTTGATCAGTGGTGTCAACTGTAATTTGTTTTTTGACTTGGCTCTTTGAGAGGGGTTTTTGTATTTTTCACAATTACCATTGCTTATGGTGCCCTTATTGATTACCATTCAGTTATCATAACTACATATTTTTCAGTCTCTAGTATTATCCATATTCCTTACATCATTTTTTGGTAATTGGTCCCAAATAACAATTCCAGTTATCAACCAGGAATATTGAGACAACATGTTATTTCTCTACACAAATTTGTGACCTGATTCTTACATACCATGAATCCACCCTTTACCTGCATGTTTATTCTTCATGGTTGTTAATCAATGGACATCACCAATGAGAGTGGTACTGTTTTCCACAGACCATTTTATTATTTTCTCTATGTTCTCAGAACATTTTTTCTTACCCAGTGCTCTGTTAGACTGGAAATGGCTTCAGTCCTTTTGTCTGACTCATCTGCTTTAGAGATACTAGATATCTCTTTTTATTCTGGGTTCTCTTTAAAGGTGAGGTATCTTTTATGAGTTGCATCTACTCAGATTTCCCTTTTCTCTGTCATCAGCAGCTCTGTCAAATTGCTTGTTGGAGGTTGTCATACAAACTGATATGTGGACCTCCTCCAGTACGTGCACTATTTACTTGATCTGTCAGTCTCTTCATCTTAGGGTTTTTTCTACCCTCTGTTTCTGTCTTAACTATTTCTACTTGATTATCAAGAGGGGTGAGCATATTTATTTCCACCTTTCAGAGTCCCTTACCTAGTTTTCACAGTTTTCAACACTGTGGTGAGTGTTGCCCAGAAAAATGTGCTTTTATTAAACCAATTTTGCACTAGCAACCACTGTTTCACTATAATTACTACCAGTTGCAACAGGCTCTGTAGAAATAAGATGTTCTATAAGATCACGTAGGTGGTATTACCATATTATGTTAAACTACTGTTTTTGGACTATCATGAATAAAACAAAAGAGGATTGTGCTTCTTTGTAGTGGATCTAGGGTGTTCTTACCAGTTTTCAGTTACTGAGATGGTTGACAGAAGCTTTTCTTCCAGTGTTAGAGTGAATTCTTCCATTCTTGGAGAATAGGGTGAAGTTGGGAGCTTTTCTTGCATTTGCCACTGTTTTTTTTTTTCCCCCCCAAGATGTAAGTAGGAGTAGCACCAGCCTATGCAGGAGCCTGTTTATGATACTGGTTCAGATTTGTTTCTTGGTTATCTGACTGAGGTGTGCGTAGTCCTTCCTTTTGATGAAAATCAGTTCAGTACAATGTCCATGGAAGGGAATCTACCATCTCCTTGTAATTGTGAATGGCCCCATTTTGGGTCCTTGGCTGATCACAGTTGTTCCATCTCTTCCTCTAATTTTGGGGCCAAATGAAATGTTCCTTTCCCACTTGGTGTGGGAGTGAGGGTAGATGTTCATAATTATAAACCAGATGGGTGCTGTTCCTTTGGTTGAGTATAGCATACACCATCCTGTTATACCAAGCTTGGGTTGTTGTCTTTCAGGATTCTTCAGGTGAAGGAGAAAGTTTATCTGTTTTGGTGTTGCTTACTTTATCATCATAATTCCAGTGGTTCAGATTTCATCACCTTATGGCTATAGGTAATGTTGAGGTCTAATTGCCCTGGTCACCAACATGGGATATGGGGGAACAAGACCCCTTAATTTCAGTTTAGAGTAGTGGAACCTCAGTCGTATGGCTAGGGCTGTCCTGTGAAAATGATCATTCATGAACAGTTCCACCTTTCATACAGGAACTAAGCTCAGGGTGAAGAGCATAACTGTTCTGGATGTAGTCAGTTCCCCCCACTTATGCACCACTCTTATTTTGGTACAACCATGATCTGTGCAGATGCTTGCTATATGGACAGTGTACTTTAAAGACCCTCCACTGGAAATACATTTTCAGTTTATGAAAATGTTAACTTTTCTTGTTATATTCTGTTGTTAATATAAATATGAGATTTAAACTCATTAGAAGTTTATTTGTATCAGAATAATAAATTTAAATTTAATGAAGTTGATAAACCAATTTTGTTTTAATAGTGACATTTTCTTTGTTGGTAATCTTACTTGTCTCCAGTGGAGATACTCTTATAAACATGGGTTTAGATTTACAAGGTTCCATTATCACGTATATGTGTTAAATTAAAGATATGTGTGCTTTGTTATAATTAACCATGTATAGGGATAGAAATAATGAAATAAAATTACATTTACCCAAGGGAAAGCTATTAGGAAGATTACATTCCATTTTTTAAAGTTGCATTTCCTCATGAATTGCTTTTTTGTCTAAGTTTTGCAATATTTTCAGTTTTGTTGGTCATAATTGAAGAAATGCAGATGGATCATGCATTACTTATTAGGAAAGCCAGCTGAAAGGATGAAATTCCTTGGGAATGTAATACTTTGATTCCTGATATGAAGAGAATTTTAAAAAAAATGAACTCTTCTTCAAATATAGATGTCTAATATAGTTGGAGGCTTAGTTAATCCACCTGTGAGTGATTTGTTTGAGAAATGGATTAGGGATTTGGAAGTGTGACTTTGGTTACTATGGACAGTAAAGTTATGATTTAGAAATGTGGATCCAAATTGCTTCTTTAGTGTACATATTTAATGTTAAATAAAACAATTGTGATATGTTTTCCTTGACAATATTGCATGAGCTGTTAGTTTAAAATACAAGTCTTTTGATGGGTAGGGTATAGATATGAAAGTCAACATTTGGTTTTCCTGATGACAAGAAACCCACTTGAAATAAAAAATGTATCTCAGAAAGGCTGGTATGGGTAACAATATTTTGACCTTCCTAGGTCATCTTTGTTAAGCTGAAGCATTGTTCTCTGCCATTCTGAGATAAAACATTTGGTTTTGATGGGTATAGAAGTGACTTCAGTTGGATGTATGCCCTTCTACTGTTGGATTCTGTCTGATGTTTCCTTTCTTGCTTAGCAATTTATACTGTGATTTTGTTTTGATATATATGTACAAATTGTGGAAATGTAATATTCACTCTCTATATAAATTGCTTCGCTAAGCATACTGTTACTACTAGAGCTGCATGATTTAATAGATTGCTTATAAGCATCAGTTGCATTATTTAGTGTCCCCTAAACTATTTTGTTAATCGATTAATGCCACAAAAATAATAAACTAATGTAAATTAGTGATTCTAATTATCACTGTTTTTGATTATTCCTACAATCAATTAATTAAAATTATTATTAAATTGATCATTAAAATAATCAACTAGCATATAGACTTGTTACAGAATCAATTTTTCATTGTTTAAAAGTTAGAATCTGGGTGAGAAAGATGTTATTCTATGTTGTTAATGTATAAAATAAGTGTAAAATGCAAATTCTGTGATTGTATGAGTAAAGACATTAAAAAAAGCAAATGGATATCCTGTTTACCAGTGTTGCAATATTCTTTCTAAATATGATTAATAATTATAATTTAGTTTTTAATTAACAAATTTGAAATGAATTAACCTTTTTTTAATAATAGTTACGTTATTAGAAAAAGAAAATCAAGCTTTGAAATCACTGAATTATAACCTGTCCAAACTAATCATTTACAAAAATTATTAAATGTCGTTTTAACTCTGACTTATTTAAGTAACTTTTGTACTATTTGGTCAACAATAATTAAACCCAAGTTACTATATTCTTATAGTGAAAGGTTCTCATTAAGGTAAATTATACTTTATTGTTACACAAGTAACTTTCAGAAAGTTAAATGTAAAATTGAGACATTACTGCAGCTAGTGTGGATAAGTTACTTGTTAACTCAGTAATACTCTATGTATTATCTGAATAAACTTTTTTTTATTCTTATCTATTCCCTAATGATTTTTAAACTTTGTAGTGTAATGCTATGACTGTTAAAAGTTTTTATTTTAAAAAAATTAGAATAACTTGTATGATGTTTGGCTTTAAATTAAGGTTACTTGAGGAATTTAAGAAATTTATTAGATTTTTACTTTGATTAAATACTTGTTTGCTTAATAAATAAATAAATTAAGTTATGATTATCAGTTTCCTTTGATTGGTTAAAAAGCAACTGAGTGACTGTGTAGTGATAGATACAACATTTAAACATCCAGCAAAGTGCTAGATTCTGTTAATGTATTACATTTTTAAATGTTATGAAATAGAATGTTTTTATATTATATCAATTTAAGAAAATTGTCTGGAAAGTTTTATTTATTCTTAAACAAATACATTTTGTAAATGTATAAAAGTTTGAACTAACATAAAAAAATACTTAGGATATGATAACAGCCTGTTTTGTTTAGACAGTGAGCATTAATCACACTATTACAAACAGTTACATAAATGTTTGTCCAGACCACCCATCCTCTTCATTTTAGTATGATTTAATGTAGTTCCCATACTACCTCTGTATTTAAGCTTTGCAGAGCATGACCTACATTTTGCTTTTTGGTCTCTCTTTATAACAAAATGTACTTAAACCTGGCTTTACTTATTTCAAGTTCCTGAAGATGACATTTCTCTAGCATTGTGGGCTTACCATTGATTTCTGTGCAGTGAGATTATGTTAACAGTATGTTAAAAAAAACATTTCTAATTAAAAGTAATCAAAATCTCATTTCTGACGTTAATTGCAGTATTTGAAAAACAACAACAATGATTGTTGTAATATTTTTTGCTCATTTTAATACATATATATAATATTTATAATCATACATGCTTTTGTCTGTCATAGCCTTACATTCAAGTTAGTACTATTACTACCTATAAACCTAAAATCTATTCACAAATCAGTGTCAGTGTGAAGTGTATTTACAAATGCAGGGTTAAAGTGAAATGTGGTGGTAGAGCCACATGACAAAAGTAAGAAGTAAACAAGGAAAGAACCCTTACTTTCTTAATATTTGACATTTTTAACATTTACTAGATTAAGTAAAATATAAAACATTTGATGCTTTGTTAACTTTAATGTACAGACCTGTTTTTATTCTTTAATTCATTGTACTTTTTGCTATGAACTGAAGTTTCTTCTATTCGAGGTGCCCTCCAGTGACACAGTGGTATGTCTGTGGACTCACACCACTAGAAACTGTTGTTGTTGTGCCTGTGGTTCATTTTCATATGTGAAGTTTAGGATTAAAAAGTAACTTAAGTTATTGTTTCTGAAGACAGTTTACTCTGACCTTTCATATTGTTGTTGCTGATTAATAAATTTTTTAGACACAAAATTTATGTCACTTTTATGGGTTAAGTCTAACTATACTCTGACAGTTTGAACTGAAAATTAGTGTGGGTTTGATGTTGTGCTGTTTTCTGACATTTATTTAGAGTACTTCATGATGAATATAAAAAGTATGCATTTTAATTACTGCACAGCTACAAATAGTTTTTGCCTATAAATGAAACAACTCACCTGTTGATCTATTTAGAACTTGTCAGCCTATTTTAAAGAATAATTTTGTTGTAAGAATCTATTACTTCATGAGAATATGTTATCCATTTTTAAATTTTCAACATAGCTCTTAGTTTTTGTACAGGCCTTTGTTGAAAACAGCTAGAATGAAAGTTTAAACATGATTTAATAGAGTAAGAATTGTACTATCACATAATAGAATATTACAAGTTTAATACAATAACAACTGTGTAATATTTAGAGAAGGTTTTATCATCATCAGGAACAAATATTTTACTGGTACACAGGAATATTTATATACAGTATAAAACAAAAGAATTCTGTGATTGGAGGCTGTTTATTGTCTTAAGGCTTAATAAAAGTATTTTATTGATGTATAGTGCTTTGTTTAAACATTTTTATTGTGATTTGATATACTATGGTTATATTGTGTTGTAGTGTATGTAAACATAAGTTGAGTTTACTGTTTAGGTGATATTGGAGGTAAATGCTAAATATTGGGGTGAGTCAAATTTTTATTGCCATTTGAATGGTTATTCAACATAAACAACATACATAAATAAATTGGTTAACTTGCTAATTGCAAATTGTGATATGTTTCAAATAAAAAATATTATCAATTGTAGTTCATGTTATTTGATTTACAGGTCAGTGTGGGATTCTAGAGATAAACATAATGGTGATTCTGTAGTGGTATGTAAGAAATTCATTCTTCAAATACATTCCTTATACAACACCAAGGGTAATAAAAAAGTACTTAAAAAGCAAAATAGTGTTAATACTATGTGAAAATAATTCAGTGGTTGAAAAAGTTACAAATTAGCAAGCATTTTTTTCTTGTATGGGTAAGGTGGATTGCAGTAGTCATGTATTTGTTCATGAATTGAATATAATCAATTAATGAGCCTTTTGATTATTCAGTTAGAAAGTATAACTAATTCCCACCTCTAGTTACTGTTACCTGAACTGTAAATAAATATGTATACATATATATGTACATAATATTATTAATCTAATACATTCATAAATATTTATCAAATAATGTTTTTTATATTTTTTTATAAAGGTATTCTTTTTCATCACTGTAATGTCTCAGTCGAATTCAGACCAGAACTCTGTGTGTGTGCAGATGTCGGAACCAGGTAAGTTTTAGAATGCTGCAAATATTTATTCATGAGTTTTATGTTATGGTTTCATAGCTCATGCTTATTCATATCTTTTGTGTTATGATGTCATGCTGTATAAACATATTTACACTCTTTATCAACAAGCATATTTCAAAACTGGGGCATTTGTTAAGGCAAGGTTTTACATGTATTAGGCAATCAGGTGTTCAGTACATTGAAAGATTAAATTAAGATGTTATTATATAAACCAAATTATTGTGAAGAAAGAAACCTTTAAGTTAACAGTAAAGTATTATAATAGATCAATTACAATTTGCTATTAATCTTTGGTAATTTGAAAAGTACCATATTTTTTTATTTCTTTAGTATATAAATGTAAACTGTTAACTTTACAAATATTTTCCAAATTGCTTAGTTATACAAGATTTTAGATTACTTAGACCTTTAATACAGGAAATCTGTTTTGTATGGTGTTAACCTTACTTCACATGCTAGTTACATGCATTTACAGATAGTTAGGTCTTTTTTTTTTCACAGATGTTGATGGAGACTATATTTAGATTTTGATCCTGTGTTCTTTAGTAACATTCTCATGTTTAAGTTTAACTATGCCTAGAGGTCAACACTTTCCAGACAGGTCAAGGATTAAAGGCCATGTCATGTTTGTTGGCTTGTATTCAAAATTTTACTGAACTACTACTTTATAAATTTATGTCATTAAATTTCATATCAAACTGTTGTTTTTAATTCAAATTTTATTAGTATACACTATTTTAAAAGTTTTTAAAAGTACATATTTAAAAATGCCTCTATACATCAA